>NW_012293473.1:0-3991 GCF_000151885.1 Dipodomys ordii | reverse complement strand
GCGGGGACACAGAGGGGACTCAGCAGGGGACATAGAGGGGAAAAAGCGGGACACCACGGAACACAGTAGGACACAGCGGGACACAGCGGGGACACTGCGGGACACAGCCGGGGAACACAGCGGTGGACAGCTGGGGAAAGAGAAGGGACACAGCGGGACACAGAGGGGACACAGCTGGACACAGAAGGGTACACAGCGGGGCACAGCGGACACACAACAGGGACAGAGCTGGACACAGAGGGACACAGAGGGGACAGATCGTGACACAGCGGGACACAGCGGGACACAGCAGGGGACTCAGCGGGACACAGCGGGGGACACAGGGAAGACACAGCTGGACACTGAGGGAGACAGAGCGAGGACACAGCCGGACACAGCGAAACACAGCGTGACACAGTGGGGACACAGCAGGGGACACAGCGGGACACAGCGGGGGACACAGAGGGACACAGCGGGGTACACAGCAGGCACAAAGCGGGACACAGCGGGGGACACAGCGAGGACAAAGCGGGACTCAGCGGTGACACAGCTGGACACAGCTGGGGACACTGCGGGACACAGCGGGGACACAGCAAGGACACAGCGGGGGACACAGCGGGACACAGCCGGACACAGCCGGGGACACAGCGGGACACAGCGAGAGACACAGCGGGGGACACAGCGGGACACAGCGGGGAACAAAGAGAAGACACAGCGGGACCCAGCGGGACACAGGGTCGATAGTGTGGGGACACAACGGGACACAGCGGTGAAACAACCGGACTCAGCGGGGGACACTGTGGGACCCAGCGGGACCCAGCGGGGACACAGCAAGGACACAGCGGGGGACACAGCGGGACACAGCGGGACACTGTGTGGCACAGCGTGGGACACAGCGGGACACAGCGGGGGACACAGGGAGGACACAGCGGAACACAGCATGGGACAATGCGAGGAAACAGCAGGAAACAGCGAGACACAGCGGGACCCAGCGGGGACCCAGCAGTGGACACAGCGGGACACAGCGGGGGACAAAGCAGGACACCACGGAACATAGCAGGACACAGCGTGAAACAGCGGTGAACCTACGGGGACACAGTGGTACACAGCGGGGGACCCAGCGGGACCCAGCGGGACAGAGCGGGGGACACAGCCGGACACAGCAGGGACACAGCGGGACCCAGCAGGACACAGCGGGGGACACAGCGGGACACAGAGAGACACAGCGGGGGACACAGCAGGGACACAGTGGGACACAGTAGGACCCAGCGTGGGACAAAGCGGGAGACAGCGGAGGACACAGCGAGGACACAGCTGGACACAGCGGGGACACAGAGGAGACTCAGCAGGGGACATAGAGGGGAAAAAGCGGGACACCACGGGACACAGTAGGACACAGCGGGACACAGCGGGGACACTGCGGGACACAGCCGGGGGACACATCGGTGGATAGCGGGGGAAAGAGGAGGGACACAGCGGGACACAGAGGGGACACAGCTGGACACAGAAGGGTACACAGCGGGGCACAGCGGACACACAACGGGGACAGAGCTGGACACAGAGGGACACAGATGGGACAGAGCGTGACACAGCGGGACACAGCGGGACACAGCAGGGGACTCAGCGGGACACAGCGGGGGACACAGGGAGGACACAGCTGGACACTGAATGAGACAGAGCGAGGACACAGCCGGACACAGCGAAACACAGCGTGACACAGTGGGGACACAGCAGGGGACACAGCGGGACACAGCCTGGGACACAGAGGGACACAGCGGGGTACACAGCAGAGACAAAGCGGGACACAGCGGGGGACACAGCGAGGACAAAGCGGGACACAGCGGTGACACAGCGGGACACAGCTGGGGACACTGCGGGACACAGCGGGACCCAGCGGGGACAAAGCGTGAGACACAGCGGGGGACAGAGCGGGAGACAGAGGCGGACACAGCGAGGACACAGCGGGGGACACAGCGGGACACAGCCGGACACAGCCGGGGACACAGCGGGAAACAGCGAGAGACACAGCGGGGGACACAGCGGGACACAGCGGTGACACAGCGGGACCCAGCAGGGACACAACAAGGACACAGCGGATGACACAGCGGGACACAGCGGGACACAGAGGGGGACACAGCGAGGGACACAGTGGGGGACACAGCGGGACACAGCGGGGGACACAGCGGGACACAGCGGGGACACAGAGGGGACTCAGCAGTGGACATAGCGGGGGACAAAGCGGGACACCACATGACACAGTGGGACACAGCGGGACACAGCGGGGACACTGCGGGGACACAGCGGGAGAAAACGGGGGACCCAGCGGGACACAGCGGGACACAGCAGGACCCAGCGGGGAAACAGCGGGGACACAGTGGGACACAGCGAGGACACAGCGGGACACAGCGGGACACTGCGGGGCACAGCGGGGGACACAGCGGGACACAGCGGGGGATCCAGCGGGACACAGCGGGACACAGCGGGGCACTGCGGGGCACAGCGGGGGATACAGCGGGACACAGCGGGGGACACAGGGAGGACACAGCTTAACACAGCATGGGACAAAGCGAGGACACAGCGGGACACAGCGAGACACAGTGGGACACAGCGGGGACCCAGCAGTGGACACAGCGGGACACAGCGGGGGACACAGCGGGACCCAGTGGGACACAGCGGTGGACACAGCAGGACACAGCGGGGACAAAGCGGGACACAGCGGGGGACACAGCAAGAACAAAGCGTGACACAGTGGGGGACACAGCGAGGACACAGCGGGACACAGCGGTGACACAGCAGGACTCAGCTGGGGACACTGCGGGACACATCGGGACACAGCGGGGACACAGCAAGGACACAGCGAGGGACACAGCAAGACACAGCCGGACACAGCCAGGGACACAGAGGGACACAGCGAGAGACACAGCCGGGGACACAACGGGACACAGCAGAGAACAAAGAGAGGACCCAGCGGGACCCAGCGGGACACAGCGTCGATAGAGCGGGGACACAGACGGACACAGCGGTGACACAGGGGGACTCAGCGGGGGATACTGCGGGACACAGCGGGGGACACAGCGGGACACAGTGGGGAACACAGAGAGGACACAGCAGGACCCAGCGGGACAAAGTGTCGATACAGCGGGAGCACAGCGGACACAGCGGGGTACACAGCTGATGACACAACGGGACACAGTGGGGGACACAGCGGGACACAGCGGGACACAGCGGGGCACAGCGGGGACAAAACGGGAGACACAGTGGGGAACAGAGCAGGACACAGCAGGGGACACAGAGAGGACACAGTGGGGACACAGCGAGACTCAGCCGGGGACACAGCGGGGGAAAAAGCGGGACACCACGGGACACAGTGGGACACAGCGGGACACAGCGGGGTCACTGCGGGGACACAGCGGGACACAGTGGGGGACAAAGCAGGACACAGCGGGACACAGCGGGACACAGCCGGACACGGCGGGGGACACAGCGGGACACAGAGGGGGACACAGCGAGGACACAGCGGGACACAGCGGGGGACACAGCGAGGACACAGCAGAACACAGCGTGGGAAACAGCAAGGACACAGCGGGACACAGCGAGACACAGCGGGACACAGTGGGGACACAGCAGTAGACACAGCGAGACACAGCGGGGGACACAGCGGGACACAGCGGGGAACACAGCGAGGACACAGTGGGGACACAGCGGGGACACTGCGGGAACATAGTGGGACACAGCGGGGCACACAGCGGGACACAGCGGGATAATGCTTGGGACACAGCGGGAACACAGCAGGACAAAGCGGGGGACACAGCGAGGACACAGCGGGACACAGCGGGACACAGCGTGGGACAAAGCGGGAGACAGCAGGGGACACAGCGAGGACACAGCAGGACACAGCGTCGACACATAGAGGACTCAGCGGGGGACACAGTGGGGGAAAGAGCGGGACACAGCGGGACACTGCGGGGCACAGCGGGGGACACAGCGGGACACAGCGGGGTACAAAGGAAGA
>NW_012293472.1:0-2574 GCF_000151885.1 Dipodomys ordii | reverse complement strand
TCACAGCGGGGGACACAGCGGGACACAGCCGGACACAGCCAGGGACACAGCGGGACACAGCGAGAGACACAGCGGGGGACACAGCTGGACACAGCGGGGAACAAAGAGAGGACACAGCAGGACCCAGCGGGACACAGCGTCGATAGAGCGGGGACACAGCGGGACACAGCGGTGACACAACGGGACTCAGCGGGGGACACTGCGGGACACAGCGGGACACAGCGGGGACACAGCGGGACACAGCAGGGGACACAGCGAGTGACACAGCGGGGGACACAGCGGGACACAGTGGGGAACACAGAGAGAGACACAGCAGGACCCAGCGAGACACAGCGTCGATACACAGCGGGGTACACAGCTGTTGACACAACGGGACACAGTGGGGGCACAGCAGGACACAGCGGGACACAGCAGGGCACAGCGGGGACAAAACGGGAGACACAGTGGGGAACAGAGCAGGACACAGCGGGGGACACAGAAAGGACACAGTGGGGACACAGCGAGACTCAGCCGGGGACACAGCGGGGGACAAAGCGGGACACCACGGGACACAGTGGGACACAGCGGGACACAGCGGGGTCACTGCGGGACACAGTGGGGGACAAAGCGGGACAAAGCGGGACACAGCGGGACACAGCGGGGACGCAGCGGGACACAGCGGGACACAGCGGGACACGGCAGGGGACACAGCGGGACACAGAGGGGGACACAGCGAGGACACAGTGGGACACAGGGGGACACAGCGGGGGACAGAGCGAGGACACAGTGGGGGACAAAGTGGGGGAAACAGCTGGACACAGCGGGGAACACAGCGAGGACACATCGGGACCCAGCGGGACACAGCGTCGATACAGCGGAGACACAGCGTTACACAGCATGGTACAAAGCTGTGGACACAACGCGACACAGTGGGGGCACAGCGGGACACAGCGGGACGCAGTGGGACACAGCGGGACACAGCGGGACACAGTGGGGACAGAGCGGGACACAGTCGGACACAGTGGGACACAGCGGGGAACACAGCGGGAGACAAAGAGGGACACCACGGAACACAGCGAGGACACAACGGGAACAAGCGGGACACAGCGTCGATACAGCGGGAACACAGCGGGACACAGCGGGGTACACAGCTGGGGACACAGCGGGACACAGCGGGGGACACAGCGGGACACAGCGGGGAACACAAGGAAGACATAGCGGGACCCAGCGGGACCCAGCGTCGTTACAGCGGGTACTCAGCGGGACACAGCGGGGTGTACAGCTGGGTACACAACGGGACACTGCGGGGGACACAGCGAGGACACAGAGGGACACAGCGGGACACAGCGGGGACACTGCGGGAACATAGTGGGACACAGCGGGGTACACAGCGGGACACAGCGCTACACAGCTAGGGACACAGCGGGGACACAGTGGGACACAGCGGCGGACACAGCGGGGGCACAGCGGGACACAGCGTGACACAGCGGGGGACACAATGGGGACAACGCGGGACACAGCTGGGAACACAGCGAGGACACAGCGGAACATAGCGGGGGACACAGAGAGGACACAGCGGGACACAGCGAGACAAAGCGGGACACAGCGTGGACACAGCAGTATACACAGCGGGACATAGCAGGGGACACAGCTGGGGACACAACGGGACACAGCAGGGGACACAGCGAGGACAGAGCGGGACACAGCGGGACACAGCGGAGAAGAAGCGTCGATACAGCGGGGACACAGCGAGACCCCGCGGGCAACACAGGAAGGAAACAGCGGGACCCAGTGGGACACAGCGTCGATACAGCGGGACACAACGGGGTACACAGCTGGGGACACAACAGGACACAGGGGGGGACACAGCGGTACACAGCGGGACATAGCGGGGGACACAGCGGGACCCAACGGGAGACCCAGCGAGGACACAGCGGGACACAGCGGGGGACACAGGGGGACACAGCGGGACACAGCGGGGACACTGCGGGAACATAGTGGGACACAGCGGGGTACACAGCAGGACACAGCGCTACACAGCTAGGGACACAGCGGGGACAAAGCGGCAGACAGCGGGGGACACAGCGAGGACACAGCGGGACTCAGCGGCGACACAGAGGGGACTCAGCGGGACAAAGCGGGGGACACAGCGGGACACAGCGGGGAACAGCGGAGACAGAGAGGGGCCAAAGAGAGACGCAGCGGTGACACAGCTGGACACAACGTAGTACACAGCAGGACACAGCCGGGCACACAGCGGGGACACAGCAGGGACCAAGCGGGACATAGCGGGACACAGCGGAACACAGCAGGGGACACAGCGGGACACAGCAGGGGACCCAGTTAGGACACAGCGGGACACAGCGGGGGACACAGCTGGGGACACAGCGGGACACAGCGGGGAACTCAGCCAGGACCCAGCGGGACCCAGCAGGACACAGCGTCGATACAGCAGGGACACAGTGTTACACAGCGTGGTACCCAGCTGTGGACACAACGGGACAGAGTGGGGGCACAGCGAGACACAGCGGGACACAGCGAGGACACAGCGGGACACATTGGTGACACAGCGGGGGACACAGCAGGACACAGCAG
>NW_012293471.1:0-3526 GCF_000151885.1 Dipodomys ordii | reverse complement strand
GTCTGCGGGTGTGGCCCGTGGTGGCCAGGAGCACCCTGAGGTGTCTGTGGCGTGGCACGCATGGCCTATGGTGGACAGGGCTCCCTGGGGTATCTGTGGAGTGACCGGCGTGGCCTGTGGTGGCCAGAGCTCCCTGGGGTGTCTGTGGCGTGGCCAGCATGGCCCATGGTGGCCAGGGCTCCCTGGGGTGTGTGGCGTGGCCGGCGTGGCCCGTGGTGGTCAGGGCACCCTGGGGTGTCTGCGGCGTGGCCCGTGGTGATCAGGGCACCCTGGAGTGTCTGCGGCGTGGCCCGTGGTGGTCAGGGCACCCTGGGGTGTCGGCGTGGCCCGTGGTGGCCAGGGCTCCCTGGGGTGTCTGCAGTGGCCCGGTGTGGCCCGTGGTGGCCAGGGCTCCCTGGGGTGTCTGTGGCGTGGCCTGTGGTGGCCAGGGCTCCCTGGGGTGTCTGCGGCGTGGCCGGCGTGGCCGAGGAAGCAGCGGACACGGGGAGGGTGTGACCGTGTAATGGGCGGCCGGGCGGGCGGGCGTCTAGGCGTCGCGGGCCTCGTCCAGGCAGCGCGGCGCGATGGGCTCCTCCAGCTGCACGCCGGCGCCGCCCAGCAGGGCGAAGGCGGGGAAGAGCGTGTGCGCGCGGTCCACGGGCCGCTCGCACAGGCAGCGCATGCGCGCCGCGTCGTAGAAGGCCACGCGGCCGCGGTCGTGGTCCAGGCACACGCCGATGCTGGCGGGCATGGGCAGCACGCGGGCCTCGGGCGCCCCGCACGCCGCGCCCGCGCGCGGCACGAACAGCTTGCGCATGCCCACCGTGACCAGCGTGAAGGGCTGCGGCGCCTCCGGCCCCGCCTCCTCGCTGCCGCTGTCGTGGCCGCTGTCCTGCTCGTACCTGCGGGGACAGCGCGCGCCGCCGTCAGGGCCGCCCGGCCTCCGCGCACGCGCACACACACACACACACACACACACACAGCGCGCCGCCGTCGGGGCCGCCCGGCCTCCGCGCACGCGCACACACACACACACAGCACACAGCGCGCCGCCGTCGGGGCCGCCCGGCCTCCGCGCACGCGCACACACAGCACACAGCCGCCGTCAGGGCCGCCCGGCCTCCGCGCACGCGCACACACACACACACAGCACACAGCGCGCCGCCGTCGGGGCCGCCCGGCCTCCGCGCACGCGCACGCGCACACACAGCACACAGCCGCCGTCAGGGCCGCCCGGCCTCCGCGCACGCGCACACACACACACACACACACAGCGCGCCGCCGTCAGGGCCGCCCGGCCTCCGCGCACGCGCACACACACACACACAGCACGCAGCCGCCGTCCGCGCACGCGCACACGCACACAGAGCACTCCGCCGTCAGGGCCGCCCGGCCTCCGCGCACGCGCACACACACGTGCACACACACACACCGTGCTATACACGCACACGCCGTGCTACACACACATCATGCTACACACACACATCACATGCACACACACACACTACATGCACACACATACAGTGCTACACACACACTGCCATGCTACACACATGCACACACTGCTGTGCTACACACACAACACACGCCATGCCACACACACACAACACACGCCATGCCACACACACACAACACACGCCATGCCACACACACACAACACACGCCGTGCTACACACACACACACACCGTGCTATACACGCACATGCCGTGCTACACACACGCCATGCTACACACACACCACATGCACACACACACTACATGCACACACATACAGTGCTACACACACACTGCCATGCTACACACATGCACACACTGCTGTGCTACACACACAACACACGCCATGCCACACACACACAACACACGCCATGTTACACACACATACAACACACGCCATGCTACACACACACACCATGCTACACACACAACACATGCCATGCTACACATACACAGTGCTACACACGCCATGCTACACACGCCATGCTATACACACACACCGCATGCACACACATACAGTGCTACACACACACTGCCATGCTATACACGCACACACCGCCGTGCTACACACACACAACACACGCCATGCTACACACACAACACACCGCCATGCTACACACACAACACACCGCCATGCTACACACACAATACACCGCCATGCTACACACACAACACACACCATGCTACACACACAACACACGCCATGCTACACACACAACACACCGCCATGCTACACACACAACACACCGCCATGCTACACACACAACACACCGCCATGCTACACACACAACACACCACCATGCTACACACACAACACACACCATGCTACACACACAACACACTGCCATGCTACACACACATACAACACACGCCATGCCACACACACACATGCTGTGCTACACACACACACCCCATGCTACACACAACACACCCCACCATGCTACACACACACACACCATCCTCCCCCCACGCCATCCACCAGGATGTGAACAGCCAAACAGAGATGACAGGCCACCACCCCCAGTCCACGCCCGGCGCGTGGAGGTGCCCGCCCAGCGTGGCACCCGGGGCAGCTCACTGGTGTGTGTGCGCCTCCCCTCCACGGCCCGGGCCCGGGGAGTCACACTTGCCTGTCTTAAAACCCCAAAACTGGGCTGGGAAGGTGGCTCAGTGGAAGAGCGCTGGCCTCGCATGCATGAGGCCCTGGGTTCGATTCCTCAGCACCACAGAAGCAGAAAAGGCTGGAAGTGGCGCTGTGGCTCAAGGGGTAGAGCGCTCGCCTTGAGCAAAAGAAGATTAGGGACAGCGCCCAGGCCCTGAGTTCAAGGCCCAGGACTGGCAAAAAAAAAAAAGAAAAGAAAAGAAAAGAAAAAGCTGCACCCATCATCAGAACTATCCAAACAGACCCGCTTCCTCCTGGCAGCAAAGATGAGCCCCTGGATCTCATTATTCAGACAACCTGACTCTCCGTGCATGCATGCATGCGTGCATGGGGGGGCGGGGCTTAAACTCAGGGCCTGAGCACTGTCCCTGAGCTCTTTTTCATTTTTTTTTTTTTTTTTTTTTTTTTTGCTCAAGGCCACTCTCCCGGCATTTTTGTACTTTCAGTGGAGGTAAAAATCTCATGGAGCCGGGCGCCGGGGCTCACGCCTGCCATCCCAGCCACTCAAGAGGCTGAAATCTGAGGATCGTGGTTCAAAGCCAGCCCGGGCAGGAAAAGTCCGTGAGACTCTGATCTCTACAGGACCACCCGAAAACCGGACGGGGCGCTGTGGCTCAAGTGGTAGAACACTAACCTTGAGCTGAAAAGCTGAGGGACAGCGCCCAAGCCCAGAGTTCTGCCCCATGACCTACCATACGGAGGATGCGGGCGTGGTTGGCCTACCTGGGGCCGAAGGACTGTCCTGGAAATGCGTCCCTCCTGCTCCTTGATCAGATAAGCCACGTCCCCCTTCCAGAGAGTGGGAGCAAGGGCGCCGAACTTAAAGGCTCAAATCCGCCGGGCTCTTCGCGCACTGCCCCGTCGAGCCCAATGAGGTCCTCTGCTGGCCTG
>NW_012293470.1:0-3038 GCF_000151885.1 Dipodomys ordii | reverse complement strand
TTGAAGCCGAAGAAGCAGAAGCAGGAGAGCCGAAGCAGGAGAAAAAGATTAAGCATAGAAGAAGAATCAGAGGGAGTAGCAGAAGAAGGAGCATTAGCAGCAGAAAGAGAAGTAGAAGGAGATTCAGAAGGAGAAGCAGAAGAAGGAGTAGCAGAAGCAGAAGAAGCAGCAGAAGGAGAAGCAGAAGCAGAAAATATGCAGAACGAGAAGCAGGAGAAGCAGAAGAAGCAGAAGCAGAAGGAGAAGCAGAAAGTAGGAGAAGGAGAAGGAGAAGGAAGTGCAACAGAAGCAATAGGAGAAGCAGAAGGAGAAGCAGAAGCAGAATGAGAAGCAGAAAGAGAAGCAGTAGAAGCAGAAGAAGCAGGAAAAGCAGAAGCAGAAGAAAGAGAAGAAGAAGAAGAAGAAAAAGAAGAAGAAGAAGAGGAAGAAGAAGAAGCAGCAGCAGCATAAGGAGAAGCATAAGGAGAAGCAGTAGAAGCAGAAGCAGGAGAAGCAGAAGCAGAAGAAAAAGAATAAGCAAAAGAAGCAGAAGCAGAAGCAGTGGGAGAAGCAGAAGAAGGAGTAGGAGAAGGAGCAGCAGAAGGAGAAGGAGAAGCAGAAAGAGAAGCAGAAACAGAAGGAGAACAAGAAGGAGAAGCAGGAGAATCAGAAGAAGCAGAAGTAGAAGCAGAAAGAGGAGAAGAAGGAGAAGCAGAAGTAGAATCAGAAGAAACAGAAGAAGAAGAAGCAGAAGAAACAGAAGCAAAAGAAAAAGAAGAAGGAGAAGAGCAGAAGCAGAAGCTGAAGGAGAAGCAGAAGACGAAGGAGAAGCAGAAAGAGAAGCAGGAGAAGCAGAAGCAGAAGAAACAGGAGAAGCCGAAGAAGCAGAAGCAGAATCAGAAGAAGAAGGAGAAACAGAAGAAGCACAATCTGAAGCAGAAGCAGAAGAAACAGAAATAGTAGAATAAGCAGAAGCAGAAGCACCAGGAGAAGCAGAAGAAGAAGAAGGAGAAGGCGAAAGAGAAGGATTAGGAGTAGGAGAAGCAAAAGGATAAGCAGAAGCAGAAAAAGACGCAGTAGGAGAAGCAGCACGAGAAGTAGGAGAAGCAGGAGAAGCAGAAGCAGGAGAAGCAGAAGAAACAGAAGACGCAGAAGCAGAATGAGCAGCAGAAGGAGAAATTGAAGCAGAAGCAGAAGGAGAAGCAGAAGCAGAAGGAGAAGCAGAAGAACGAGAAGGAGAAGCAGAAAGAGAAGCAGAAGGAGAAGCAGAAGCAGGAGAAGCAGAAGCAGAAGAAACAGAAGGAGAAGAAGCAGAAGCAGAAGGAGAAGCAGAAACAGAAGGAAAAGCAGAAAGAGAAGCAGGAGAGGCAGAAGAATCAGCAGCAAGAGAAGCAGAAGCAGAAGAAGCCGAAGAAGCAGAAGCAGAACCTGAAGCAGAAGGAGAAGCAGGAGAAGCAGAAGAAGCAGAATCTGGAGAAGCAGAAGGAGAAGCAGAAGCGGAAAGAGAAGCAAAAGCAGAAGGAGAAGCAGAAGGAGAAGCAGAAGAAACAAAAGAAGCAGAGGCAGTAGCATAAGAAGCAGATGATAAAAAGCAGAAGGAAAAGCAGAAGGAAAAGCAGATGAAGAGAAGGAGAAAGAGAAGGAGAAACAGAAGGAGAAGCAGAAAGAGAAGCAGAAGAAGGAGCAGGAGAAAAAAAAGCAGCAGGAGAAGCAGAAAGAGCAGCAGAAGGAGAAGCAGGAGATGCAGAAACAGGAGAAGCAGAAGCAGAAGAAACAGGAGAAGGACAAGACGCAGAAGCAGAGGGAGAAGCAGAAACAGAAGGAGATGCAGAAAGAGAAGTAGGGGAAACAGAAGAAGCAGAAGCATAAGAGTCCGAAGAAGCAGAAGCAGAACCTGAAGCAGAAGGAGAAGCAGATGAAGCAGAAGAAGCAGAATCTGGGGAAGCAGAATCAGAAGCAGTAGGAGAAGCAGAAGCAGAAAGAGAATCAAAAGCAGAAGGAGAAGCAGAAGAAACAGAAGAAGTAGAAGCCGTAGCAGTTGTAGCAGAAGCAGAACGAGAAGCAGAAAGAAAAGCAGAAAAACAAGAAGGAGAAGGAGAAACAGAAGGAGAAACAGAAGGAGAAGCAGAAAGAGAAGCAGGTAAAGCAGCAGAAGAAGAAGCAGAAGGAGAATCAGAAGGAGAAGCAGAAGAAGGAGAAGGAGAAGCAGAAGAAGATGCAGAAGGAGAAGCAGGAGAAGCAGAAGAAGCAGAAGCAGAAAGAGAAGAAGGACAAACAGAAGAAGCAGAAGCAAAAGGAGAAGCAAAAGAAGGAGAAGGGGAAGGAGAAGCAGAAACAGAAGAAGAAGCATAAGGACAAGCACAAGCAGGAGATGCAGAAGGAAGAGCAGGAGAAGCAGAAGAAACAGAAGCTGAAGGAGAAGCAGAAGTAAGAAAAGGAGAAGGAGGAGAAGCAGAAGGAGAAGCAGAAGCAGAATGAGAAGGAGAAAGAGAAGCAGGAGAAGCACAAGAAGCAGAAGCAGGAGAAGCCGAAAGAGAAGAAGCAGAAGAAGCAGAAACAAAAGCAGAAGTAGAAGCAGAAGCAGAAGGAGAAGCAGCAGAAGAAGTAGAACCAGAAATTCAGGCAGGAGAAACAGAAGAAGCAGAAGCAGAAGGAAAAGCAAAAAGAGAAGCAGAAGAAGAAGTAGAAGAAGCAGCAGAAGGAGAAGCAGCAGAAGAAGCAGAAAAAGAAGTAGGAAATGCAGAAGCAGAAAGAGAAGTAGAAGCAGAAGAAGCAGAAGCAGAAGAAGAAGCAGTAGAAGCATAAGAAGCAGAAGCAGGAGAAGCAGAAGAAAAAGAAGAAGCATAAGAAGCAGAAGCAGTGGGAGACACAGAAGAAGGAGAAGGAGCAGCAGAAGGTGAAGCAGAAGGAGATGCAGAAGCAGAAAGAGAAGCAGAAACAGAAGGAGAAGAAGAAGGAGAAGTTGGAGAATCAGAAGAAGCAGAAGAAGAAGCAGAAAGAGAAGCAGAAGAAGGAGAAGGAGAAGCAGAACGAGAAGGACAAGCAGGAGAAGCAGAGAA
>NW_012293469.1:0-6568 GCF_000151885.1 Dipodomys ordii | reverse complement strand
AGGAGAAGCAGAAGAACAGAAGACGCAGAAGCAGAATGAGAATCAGAAGGAGAAATTGAAGCAGAAGCAGAAACAGAAGGAGAAGCAGAAGGAGAAGGAGAAGGAGAAGCAGAAAAAGAAGCAGAACGAGAAGCAAGAGAAGCAGAAGCAGGAGAAGCAGAAACAGAAAAAACAGAAGAAGGAGAAGAAGCAGCAGCAGGAGAAGCAGAAGCAGAAGAAGCCGAAGAAGCAGAAGCAGAACCTGAAGCAGAAGGAGAAGCAGGAGAAGCAGAAGAAGCAGAATCTGGAGAAGCAGAAGGAGAAGCAGAAGCAGAAAGAGAAGCAAAAGCAGGAGGAGAATCAGAAGAAACAGAAGAAGCAGAGGCAGTAGCAGAAGAAGCAGAAGATGCAGAAGCAGGAGGAGAAGCAGAAGGAAAAGCAGAAGAACGAGAAGGAGAAGGAGAAACAGAAAGAGAAGCAGAAAGAGAAGCAGAAGAAAGAGCAGGAGAAGGAAAAGCAGCAGGAGAAGCAGAAAGAGCAGCAGAAGGAGAAGCAGGAGATGCAGAAACAGGAGAAGCAGAAGCAGAAGAAACAGGAGAATGACAAGAAGCAGAAGCAGAAGGAGAAGCAGAAACAGAAGGAGAAGCAGAAAGAGAAGGAGGGGAAGCAGATGAAGCAGCAGCAGGAGAGGAGAAGCTTAAGAATCGAGAAGCAGAAGCAGAACCTGAAGCAGAAGGAGAAGCAGGAGAAGCAGAAGAAGCAGAATCTGGAGAAGCAGAATGAGAAGCAGAAGGAAAAGCAGAAAGAGAATCAAAAGCAGAAGGAGAAGCAGAAGAAACAGAAGAAGTAGAAGCAGTAGCAGTTGTAGCAAAAGCAGAAGAAGCAGAAGGAAAAGCAGAAGAACAAGAAGGAGAAGGAGAAACAGAAGGAGAAGCAGAAGGAGAAGCAGAAAGAGAAGCAGGTAAAGCAGAAGAAGAAAAAGCAGAAGGAGAAGCAGAAGAAGGAGAAGGAGAAGCAGAAGCAGAAGAAGATGCAGAAGGAGAAGCAGGAGAAGCAGAAGAAGCAGAAGCAGAAGGAGAAGCAGTAAAAGCAGAAGAAGCAGAAGCAAAAGAAGAAGCAAAAGAAGGAGAAGGAGAAGGAGAAGCAGAAGCAGAAGAAGCATAAGGACAAGCACAAGCAGAAGGAGATGCAGAAGGAGAAGCAGGAGAAGCAGAAGCTGAAGGAGAAGCAGAAGTAGGAGAAGGAGAAGCTGAAGGAGAAGCAGAAGTAGGAGAAGGAGAAGGAGGAGAAGCAGAAGCAGAAAGAGAAGCAGAAGCGGAATGAGAAGCAGAAAGAGAAGCAGGAGAAGCACAAGAAGCAGAAGCAGGAGAATCCGAAAGAGAAGAAGCAGAAGAAGCAGAAACAGAAGCAGAAGTAGAAGCAGAAGCAGAAGGAGAAGCAGTAGAAGAAGTAGAACTAGAAATTCAGGCAGGAGAAACAGAAGAAGCAGAAGCAGAAAGAGAAGCAAGAAGAGAAGCAGAAGGAGAAGTAGAAGAAGCAGCAGAAGGAGAAGCAGCAGAAGAAGCAGAAAAACAAGCAGGAGAAGCAGAAGCAGAAAGAGAAGTACAAGCAGAAGTAGCAGAAGAAGCAGAAGCAGAAGAAGAAGCAGTAGAAGCATAAGAAGCAGAAGCAGGAGAAGCAGAAGCAGAAGAACAAGAAGCATAAGAAGGAGAAGCAGAAGCAGAGGGAGAAACAGAAGAAGGAGAAGGAGCAGCAGAAGGTGAAGCAGAAGGAGATGGAGATGCAGAAAGAGAAGCAGAAACAGAAGGAGAAGAAGAAGGATTAGTTGGAGAATCAGAAGAAGCAGAAGTAGAAAGAGAAGCAGAAGAAGAAGAAGAAGAAGAAGGAGAAGCAGAAGCAGAGGAAGGGAAGGAGAAGCAGAAGAAGCAGAAGCGGGAGAAGCAGAAGAAGAAGAAGAAACAGAAGAAGGAGAAGGAGCAGAAAGAGAAGCAGAAGCAGAAGGAGAAGAAGAAAGAGAAGCAGAAGAAGCAGTAGCAGGAGAAGCAGAAGCAGAAGAAACAGAAGAAACTGAAGAAGCAGAAGCAGGACCTGAAGCAGAAGAAACAGAACAAGCAGAAGAAGCAGTAGCAGAAGCAGAACGAGAAGCAGAAGAAGAAGAAGGAGAAGGAGAAAGAGAAGGATTAGGAGTAGGAAGAGCAGAAGGAGAATCAGAAGCAGAACGAGAAGCAGAAGGAGCAGCAGAAGGAGAAGCAGAAGGAGAAGCAGAAGAAGGAGAAGCAGAAGCAGAAGAAGCAGCAGAAGGAGAAGCAGAAGCAGAAGAAGATGCAGAAGGAGAATCAGGAGAAGCAGAAGAAGCAAAAGCAGAAGTAGAATCAGAAGAAACAGAAGAAAAAAAGCAGAAGAAACAGAAGCAAAAGAAACAGAAGAAGGAGAAGAGCAGAAGCAGAAGCAGAAGGAGAAGCAGAAGCAGAAGGAGAAGCAGAAAGAGAAGCAGGAGAAGCAGAAGAAGCAGGAGAAGCAGAAGCAGAAGAAACAGGAGAAGCCGAAGAAGCAGAAGCAGAATCTGAAGCAGAAGGAGAAACAGAAGAAGCACAATCTGAAGCAGAAGCAGAAGAAACAGAAAAAGTAGAATAAGTAGAAGCAGAAGCACCAGGAGAAGCAGAAGAAGAAGAAGAAGGAGAACGCGAAAGAGAAGGATTAGGAGTAGGAGAAGCAAAAGGATAAGCAGAAGCAGAAAGAGACGCAGAAGGAGAAGCAGCTCGAGAATTAGGAGAAGCAGGAGAAGCAGAAGCAGGAGAAGCAGAAGAAACAGAAAACGCAGAAGCAGAATGAGAAGCAGAAGGAGAAATTGAAGCAGAAACAGAAGCAGAAGGAGAAGCAGAAGCTGAAGGAGAAGCAGGAGCAGGAGAAGCAGAAAGATAAGCATAACGAGAAGCAGGAGAAGCGGAAGCAGGAGAAGCAAAAGCAGAAGAAACAGAAGAAGGAGAAGAAGGAGAAGCAGAAAAAGAAGCAGAAACAGAAGGAAAAGCAGAAAGAGAAGCAGGAGAAGCAGAAGAGGCAGCAGCAGGAGAAGCAGAAGCATAAGAAGCCAAAGAAGCAGAAGCAGGACCTGAAGCAGAAGGAGAAGCAGGAGAAGCAGAAGAAGCAGAATCTGGAGAAGGAGAAGGAGAAACAGAAGCAGAAAGAGAAGCAAAAGCAGAAGGACAAGCAGAAGGAGAAGCAGAAGAAGCCGAGGCAGTAGCAGAAGAAGCAGAAGATTCAGAAGCAGAAGGAGAAGCGAAAGGAAAAGCAGAAGAACTAGAAGGAGAAGGAGAAACAGACGGAGAAGCAGAAGGAGAAGCAGAAGAAGGAGCAGGAGAAGGAAAAGCAGCAGGAGAAGCAGATAGAGCAGCAGAAGGAGAAGCAGGAGATGCAGAAACAGGAGAAGTAGAAGCAGAAGAAACACGAGAAGGACAAGAAGCAGAAGCAGAAGGAGAAGCAAAAACAGAAGGAGAAGCAGAAAGAGAAGGAGGGGAAGCAGAAGAAGCAGAAGCAGGAGAAGCAGAAGCAGAAGAATCCGAAGAAGCAGAAGCAGAACCTGAAGAAGAAGGAGAAGCAGGAGAAGCAGAAGAAGCAGAATCTGGAGAAGCAGAATGAGAAGGTGAAGGAGAAGCAGAAGCGGAAAGAGAATCAAAAGCAGAAGGAGAAACAGAAGAAACAGAAGAAGCAGAAGCAGTAGCAGTTGCAGGAGAAGCAGAAGGAGAAGCAGAAGGAAAAGCAGAAGAACGAGAAGGAGAAGGAAAAACAGAAGCAGAAGCAGAAGGAGAATCAGAAGGAGAAGCAGAAGAAGCAGAAGGAGAAGCAGAAGCAGAAGAAGATGCAGAAGGAAAAGCACAAGCAGAAGAAGATGCAGAAGGAGAAGCAGGAGAAGCAGAAGAAGCAGAATCAGAAGGAGAAGTAGAAATAGGAGAAGGAGAAGGAAGAGCCGCAGAAGCAATAGGAGAAGCAGAAGGAGAAGCAGAAGCAGAATGAGAAGCAGAAAGTGAAGCAATAGAAGCAGAAGAAGCAGGAAAAGAAGGAGCAGAAGAAAGAGAAGAAGAAGAAGAAGAAGAAGAAGAAGAAGAAGAAGAAGAAGAAGAAGAAGAAGAAGAAGAAGAAGAAGAAGAAGAAGAAGAAGAAGAAGAAGAAGAAGAAGGAGAAGGAGAAGCAGAAGAAGATGCATAAGGAGAAGCAGAAGGAGAAACAGAAGCAGAAGAAGCAGCAGAAGGAGAAGCAGAAGCAGAAGAAGATGCATAAGGAGAAGCAGGAGAAGCAGAAGAAGCAGAAGCAGAAGGAGAAGAAGAAGGAGAAGAAGCAGAATCAGAAGAAGCAGAAGCAGAAATAGAAAGAGAAGCCGACGAAGAGAAGCAGAACGAGAATTAGGAGAAGCAGAAGAAGCATAAGCGGGAGAAGCAGAAGAAGAAGAAACAGAAGAAGGAGAAGGAGCAGAAGGAGAAGCAGAAAGAGAAGCAGGAAAAGCAGAAGAAGCAGAATCTGGAAAAGCAGAAGCAGAAGAAAGAGAACAAGCAGAAGAAGCAGAAGCAGGACGAGAAGCAGAAGAAGAAGAAGGAGAAAGAGAAGTAGAAGCAGAAGAAGCAGAAGAAGAAGAAGAAGCAGTAGTAGCATAAGAAGCCGAAGCAGGAGAAGCAGAACCAGAAGAAAAAGAAGAAGCATAAGAAGCAGAAGCAGAGTGAAAAACAGAAGAAGGAGAAAGAGCAGCCGAAGGTGAAGCAGAAGGAGATGCAAAAGGAGAAAGAGAAGCAGAAACAGAAGGAGAAGAAGAAGGAGAAGTTGGAGAATCAGAAGAAGCAGAAGCAGAAGCAGAAAGAGAAGCAGAAGAAGGAGAAGGAGAAGCAGAAGGAGAAGGACAAGTAGGAGAATCAGAAGAAGCAGAAGCGGGAGAAGCAGCAGCAGAAGAAGAAGAAACAGAAGAAGGAGAAGGAGCAGAAGGAGAAGCAGAAGCCGAAGGAGAAGCAGAAAGAGAAGCAGAAGAAGCAGTAGCAGGAGAAGCAGAAGCAGAAGAAACAGAAGAAGCCCAAGAACCAGAAGGAGAACCTGAAGCAGAAGGAGAAGCAGAAGCAGCAGAAGCTGGAAAAGCAGAAGCAGAAGAAACAGAACAAGCAGAAGAAGCAGAAGCAGAACGAGAAGCAGAAGAAGAAGAAGGAGAAAGAGAAGGATTAGGAGTAGGAGGAGCAGAAGCAGAATAAGAAGCTGAAAGAGAAGCAGAAGGAGAAGCAGAAGGAGAAACAGAAGAAGCAGAAGCAGGAGAAGCAGAAGCAGAAGCAGAATGAGAAGCACAAGAAGGAGAAATTGAAGGAGAAGGAGAATGAGACGGAGAAGCAGAAGGAGAAGTAGGAGAAGCAGAAGAAGAAGAAGCAGGAGAAGCAGAAGCAGAAGAAACAGAAGAAGGAGAAGAGCAGAAGCAGAAGCAGAAGGAGAAGCAGAAGCAGAAGGAGAAGCAGAAGAAGCAGAAGCTGAAGCAGAAGAAGAAGAAACAGAAAAAGCAGAAGAAGCAGAAGAAGAAACAGCAGGAGAAGCAGAAGAAGGAGGAGAAAGAGAAAGATTAGGCGTAGGAGAAACAGAAGGATAAGCAGAAGCATTAAGAGAAGGAGAAGGAGAAGCAGGAGAAGCAGAAGGAGCAGAAGCAGGAGAAGCAGAAGCATAATGAAAGGCAGAAGAAGGAGAAATTGAAACAGAAGAAGATGCAGAAGGAGAAGCAGAAGCAGTAGTAGAAGCAGAAGAAGGAGAAGGAGAAGCATAAAGAGAAACCGAAGGAGAAGCAGGAGAAGCAGACTCAGAAGAAATAGAAGATGGAGAAGAAGCAGAAGCAGAAAGAGAAGCAGAAACAGAAGGAGAAGCAGAAATAGAAGCAGAAGAAGCCGAAGAAGCAAAAGGAGAACCTGAAGCAGAAGGAGAAGCTGGAGAAGCAGAAGAAGAAGAAAATGGAGAAGAAGAAGGAGAACCAGAAGGAGAAGCAGAAGCAGAAAGAGAAGCAAAAGCAGAAGGACAAGCCGAAGAAACAGAAGAAGCAGAAGCAGTAGCAGAAGAATCTGAAGATGCAGAAGCAGAAAGAGAAGCAGAAGGAATAGCAGAAGAACGAGAAGGAGAAACAGAAGGAGAAGCAGAAGGAGAAGCAGGAAAAGAAGAAGAAGCAGAAGCAGACGGAGAAGCAGAAGAAGGAGAAGGAGAAGCAGAAGCAGAAGAAGAAGCAGAAGGAAAAGCACAAGCAGAAGGAGATGCAGAAGGAGAAGCAGGAGAAGCAGAAGAAACAGAAGCAGAAGGAGAAGAAGAAGGAGAAGAAGCAGAATCAGAAGAAGCAGAAGCAGAAATAGAAAGAGAAGCCGACGAAGAGAAGCAGAACGAGAAGCAGGAGACAGAAGAAGCAGAAGCGGGAGAAGCAGAAGAAGAAGAAACAGAAGAAGGAGAAGGAGCAGAAGGAGAAGCAGAAAGAGAAGCAGGAAAAGCCGAAGAAGCAGAAGCAGGAGAAGCAGAAGCAGAAAACAGGAGAAGGACAAGAAGCAGAAGGAGAAGCAGAAACAGAAGGAGAAGCAGAAAGAGAAAGAGGGAAGCA
>NW_012293468.1:0-6569 GCF_000151885.1 Dipodomys ordii | reverse complement strand
GCGGGACCCAGTGGGACACAGAGTCGATACAGCAGGACACAACGGGGTACACAGCTAGGAACACAACGGGACACAGCGGGGGACACAGCGAGGACACAGCGGGAAATAGCGGGACACAGCGGGGGACACAGCGGGACCCAGCGGGAGACCCAGCGAGGACACAGCAGGACACAGCTGGACACAGCGCCGATACAGCGGGCACACAGAGTTACACAGCATGGTACACAGCTGTGGACACAACGGGACACAGTGGGGGCACAGCGGGACACAGCGGGACACAGTGGGACACAGCGGGTACAAAGCGTGAGACACAGCGGGGGACAGAGCTGGAGACAGCGGGGGACACAGCCAGGATATAGCAGGACACAGCGTCGATACAGCGGGCACACAGCGTTACACAGCGTGGTACACACTGTGGACACAACGGGACACAGTGGGGGCACAGCCGGACACAGCGGTACACAGTGGGACACAGCAGGGACAAAGCGTGAGACACAGCGGGGGACAGAGAGGGAGACAGCAGGGGACACAGCAAGGAAACAGCGGGACACAGCGGTGACACAGCGGGGACTCAGCGGGGGACACAGTGGGACACAGCGGGGGACACAGCGGGACACAGCGCGGGACACTGCGGGACACAGTGTGGGACAGAGCGTGGGACTCAGCGAGATACAGCGGGGACAAAGCTGGACACAGCGGGGTACACAGAGGGACACAGCAGGGACACAGCGGGGAAACAGCGTGACACAAAAGGACACAGCTGGACACAGCGGGGTACACAGCGGGACACAGCGGACACACAGCGGGGACACAGAGGGACACAGCGGGACACAGCGGGGACAGAGCGGGACACAGTCGGACACAGCGGGACACAGCGGGGGACACAGCGGGACACAGCGGGGGACCCAGCGAGGACACAGCGGGACACAGCAGGGGACACAGCGAGGACACAGCGGTGGACACAACGGTGGACACAGCGGGACACAGCGGGGAACACAGCGAGGACACAGCGGGAAACACTGCGAGGTCACAGCGGGGGACAAAGCGGGACAACACGGGACACAGTGTGACACAGTGGGACACAGCGGGGACACTGCAGGGGCACAGCGAGACAAAGCGGGCGACACAGCGAGACACATCGGGGGACACAGCGGGGACTAGCAGGGGACAGAGAGGGGACACAGAGGGACACAGCGGGGGACACAGAGGGGTACACAGCGGGACACAGCCGGAAACACAGCGCGGACCCTGCGGGACACAGCGTCAATACAGCGGGGACAGAGAGGGTCACAGTAGGGACACAGCGGGACACAGCGGGACACAGCGGGGGACACAGCGGGACACAGCGGGGACACAGCGGGACACAGCGGGACACAGCGGGGGACACAGTGGAACACAGCGTGGGACACAGCGAGGACACAGCAGGACACAGCGGGACACAGCGGCGACACAGCAGGGACACAGCAGGGACACAGCGGGGACACAGCGGGGGACACAGCGGGACACAACGAGGAACACAGCGAGGACACAGCGGGACCCAGCAGGACACAGCGTCGATACAGTGGGGACACAGCAGGACACAGCGGGGTACACAGCTGGGGACGCAAAGGGACACAGCGGGGGACACAGCGAGGACAAGCGGGACACAGCGGGACACAGCGAGGACACTGCGGGAATATAGCGGGACACAGCGGGGTACACAGAGGGACACAGCGGGACACAGCTTGGGATACACGGAGGACACAGCTGGACACAGTGGGGGACACAGCGAGGACACAGCGGTACAGTGGGGTGCGGGATACAGCGGGGGACAAAGAGGGAGACAGAGGGGGACACAGCGAGGACACAGCGGGACACAATTGCGACACAGAGGGGACTCAGTGGGGGACACATCGGGGGACAAAGCAGGACACCACGGGACAGTGTGACACAGCGGGACACAGCGGGGACACTGCACGGACACAGCGGTACAAATAGGGGGACACAGCGGGGACTCAGCGGGGGACACAGCGGGGGACAAAGCGGGACACCACGGAACACAGCGGGTCACAGCGGGAAACAGTGGTGACCCTGTGGGGACACAGCGGGACCCAGTGGGGGACACAGCAGGACACAGCGGGGACTCACCTGGGGACACAGCGAAGGACAAACTGGGACACCACGGGACACAGTGGGACACAGCGGGACACAGCGGGCACACTGCGGGAACATAGCGGGACACAGCGGGGGACACAGGGGAACACAGCGGGACACAGCAGGGACAGAGAGGGACACAGCGGGACACAGCGGGGACACTGCAGGAACATAGCGGGACACAGCGGGGTACACAGCAGGACACAGCAGTGGACACAGCGGGAACACGCTGGACACAGCGGGGTACACAGTGGGACACAGAGGGCACACAGTGGGGACACAGCGGGGGACACAGCGGGACACAGCGGGTCACAGCGGGGGGCACAGCGGGGGACACAGCGGGGGACAGCAGAGGACAGAGAGGGGACACAGCGGACACAGCAGGGTACACAGAGGGACACAGCGGGCACACAGTGGGGACACAGCGGGACAAAGCAGGACACAGCGGGGACAGAGCAGGACAGAGCGTGACACAGCGAGGACACATTGGGACACAGCGGGACACAGAGGCACTCAGCGGGAGACACAGCAGTACACAGCGGGAAATGTGTGACACACCGGGGAGAGAGCAGGGACACAGTGGGGGACACAGCAGGACACAGCGGGTCACAGCGGGGGACACAGCGGGACACAGCGAGGGACACAGCGAGGACACAGCGGGTCACAGCGGGACACAGCATGGGACAAAGCAGGAGACAGCGAGGGACAAAGCGAAGACCCAGCTGGACACAGCGGGGTACACAGCGGGACACAGCGGGGGACACAGAAGTGTACACAGCGGGACACAGCGAGAAACACAGCGAGGTCACACCGGGGGCCAAAGCGAGACAACACGGGACACAGTGTGACACAGTGTGACACAGCGGGGACTCTGCAGGGGCCCAGCGGGACAAAGCGGGCGACACAGCGGGACACAGCGGGACACAGCGGGAGACACAGCGGGGGACAGCAGGGGACAGAGAGGGGACACAGCGGGAGACACTAAGGGGGACAGCAGGGGACAGAGCGGGGACACAGCGGGACACAGCGGGAACACAGCTGGACACAGCGGGGTACACAGCGGGACACAAGGGGCCCACAGTGGGGACACAGCAGGGGACAAAGCGGGACACAGCTGGTCACAGCGGAGAGCACAGCGGGACACAGCGGGTCACAGTGGGGACACAGCGGGACACAGCGGGGGACACAGAGGGGTACACAGCGGGACACAGCCGGGAACACAGCGTGGACACAGCAGGACACAGCGGGACACAGCGGTACACAGCGGGACACAGCGGGGGACACAGTGGGACACAACGGGGACACAGCAGGACACAGCGGGACACAGCGGCGGACACAGCGGTACACAGCTTGGGACACAGCGAGGACAAAGCGGGACACAGCGGGACACAGCGGGGACACAGCAGGGACACAGCAGGATACAGCGGGGGACACAGCGGGGGACACAGCGGGACACAACGGGGAACACATCGAGGACACAGCGGGACCCAGCAGGACACAGCGTCGATACAGAGGGGACACAGCGGGACACAGCGGGGTACACAGCTGAGGACACAACGGGACACATTGGTGGACACAGCGAGGCCACAGCGGGACACAGCGGGGACACTGCGGGAACATAGCGGGACACAGCGGGTACAGAGCGGGACACAGCGGGGTCACAGAGTGGTACACAGCGGGACACAAACAAAGCGAGGTCACAGCGGGGGACAAAGCGGGACAACACGGAACACAGGGTGACACAGCGGGACACAGCGGGACACAGCGGGGACACAGCGGGGAACAGCAGAGGACAAAGAGGGGACACAGCGGGACACAGCGGGTACACAGCTGGATACAGCGGGGTATACAGAGGGACACAGCGGGCACACAGCGGGGACACAGAGGGACACAACGGGGACACAGCGGGGACACAGTGGGACACAGCGGGACAAAGCGGCAGACACAGCGGGACACAGCAGGCACACAGCGGGTACACAGCGGGACACAGCGGGTCACAGCGGGGACAGAGCGGGACACAGCCGGACACAGCGCGACACAGCAGGGGACACAGCGGGACACAGTTGGGGACCCAGTGAGGACACAGCGGGACACAGCAGGGGACACAGTGAGGACACAGCGGGGGACACAGCGGGGGACACAGCGGGACACAGCGGGAAACACAGCGAGGACACAGCGGGACACAGCGTCGATATAGCGGGGACACAGCGTTACACAGCGTGGTACACAGCTTTGGACACAACGGGACACAGTGGGACACAGCAGGGACAAAGCGTGAGACACAGCGGGGGACAGAGAGGGAGAAAGCAGGGGACACAGCGAGGACACAGCGGGACACAGCGGTGACACAACGGGGACTCAGCGGGGGACACAGCGGGACACAGTGGGGGACACAGTGGGACACAGCGGGGGAGACTGCGGGACACAGTGTGGGACAGAGCGTGGGACACAGCGAGACACAGCGGGTACAAAGATGGACCCAGCGGGGTACACAGAGGGACACAGCAAGGACAGAGCGGGACACAGCGGGGGACAAAGCGGGACATAGCGGGGGACACAGCGGGGACACAGCGGGACACAGTGTGGGACACAGGAAGGACACAGAGGTACACAGCGGGGGACAGAGCGAGGGCACATTGGGACACAGCGGGACTCAGCGGGGGACACAGCAGTACACAGCGGGACACAGCGGGACACAGAGTGGTACACAGCGGGACACAGCCGGAAACACAGCGCGGACACAGCGGGACACACCGGGACACAGCGTCAATACAGCAGGGACAGAGAGGGTCACAGCAGGAACACAGCGGGACACAGCGGGGGACCCAGCAAGGACACTGCGGGACACAGCGGAGGACACAGCGAGGACACAGCGGGGGACACAGCAGGTGACACAGCGGGACACAGCGGGGAACACAGCGAGGACACAGCGGGACACAGCGGGACACAGCGTCGATACAGAGGGGACTCAGCGGAGGACACAGCGGGGGAAACAGCGTGGGACAAAGTGGGACACCACGGGACACAGTGTGACACAGCAGGACACAGCGGGGACACTGCGGGGACACAGCAGGACGAAGCAGGGGACAGAGCAGTATACAGCAGGACACAGCGGGGACACAGCAGGGACACAGCGGGGGATACAGCGGGACACAGCGGGGAACACAGCGGGGCTCAGAGGGGTACACAGAGGGGTACACAGTGGGACACAGCTGGGAACACAGCGGGTCACAGCGGGACACAGCGGGAACACAGCTGGACACAGCGGGGTACACAGTGGGACACAGGGGGCACACAGTGGGGACACAGCAGGGGACACAGCGGGACACAGCAGGTCACAGTGGGGGACACAGCGGGGGACACAGCGGTGGACAGCAGAGGACAGAGAGGGGACACAGCGGCGACACAGAGGGGACGCAGCTGGGGACACAGCGTGGGACAAAATGGGACACCACGGGACACAGTGTTACACAGCGGGACACAGCGGGGACACTGCGGGACACAGCAAGATAAAGCGGGGGACACAGCGGGACACAGCGGGACACAGCGGGGGACACAGCGGGACACAGTGGGCTACCCAGTGAGGACACAGCGGGACACAACAGGGGACACAGCGAGGACACAGCGGGGGACACAGCGGGGGACACAGCGGGACACAGTGGGGAACACAGCGAGGACACAGCGGGACACAACGGGACACAGCGTCGATACAGCGGGGAGGCAGCGTTACATAGCGTGGTACACACTGTGGACACAACGGGACACAGTGGGGGCACAGCGGGACACGGCGGGACACAGTGGGACACAGCGGGGAGACAGCAGGGACACAGTGGGGGACACAGCGGGACACAGCGGGTCACAGCGGGGAACACAGCGGGACACAGCAGGGGACACAGCGAGGACACAGCGGGTCACAGCGGGACACAGCGTGGGACAAAGCAGGAGACAGCGAGGGACAAAGAGAGGACCCAGCTGGACAAAGCGGGGTACACAGCAGGACACAGCGGGGGACACAGAAGGGTACACCGCGGGACAAAGCGAGAAACACAGCGAGGTCACACCGCGGGCCAAAGCGGGACACCACGGGACACAGTGTGACACAGTGTGACACAGCGGGGACACTGGAGGGGCACAGCGGGACAAAGCGGGCGACACAGCGGGACACAGCGGGAGACACAGCGGGGGACAGCAGGGGACAGAGAGGGTACACAGCGGGAGACACAAAGGGGGACAGCAGGGGACAGAGAGGGGACACAGTGGGACACAGCGGGAACACAGCTGGACACAGCGGGGTACACAGCGGGACACAGGGGGCACACAGTGGGGACACAGCAGGGGACAAAGCGGGACACAGCGGGTCACAGCGGGGGACACAGCGGGACACAGCAGGGGACACAGAGGGGTACACAGCCGGACACAGCCGGGAACACAGCGCG
>NW_012293467.1:0-6570 GCF_000151885.1 Dipodomys ordii | reverse complement strand
ACAGCGGGATTCAGCGGGGACACAGCGGGGACAAAGCGGGACATCACGGAACACAGCGGGTCACAGCAGGAAACAGCGATGACCTGCGGGGACACAGCGGGAACCCAGTGGGGTACACAGCGTGACACAGCGGGGACTCACCTGGGGACACAGCGAAGGACAAACTGGGACACCATGGGACACAGTGGGACACAGCTGGACACAGCGGGGAAACTGCGGGAACATAGCGGGACACAGCGGGGGACACAGGGGGACACAGCGGGACACAGCAGGGACAGAGCGGGACACAGCGGGACACAGCGGGACACAGCGGGGGACAGAGCGAGGACACAGCGGGACACAGCGGGGGACACAGCGAGGGCACAGCGGGGGACACAGCGGGGGACACAGCGGGACACAGCGGGGAACACAGCGAGGACACAGAGGGACCCAGCGGGACACAGCATCGATACAGCGGGCACACAGCGTTACACAGCGTGGTACACAGCTATGGACACAACGGGACACAGTGGGGGACACAGCGAGGACACAGCTGGACACAGCGGAACACAGCGGCAGACAAAGCGGGACACAGTGGGGGACACAGCGAGGACAGAGAGGGACACAGCGGCGACACAGAGGGGACGCAGCTGGGGACACAGCGTGGGACAAAGTGTGACACCACGGGACACAGTGTTACACAGCGGGACACAGCGGGGACACTGCGGGACAAAGCAAGATAAAGCGGGGGACACAGCGGGACACAGCGGGCCACAGCGGGGGACAGAGGGGAACACAGCGGGACACAGTGGGCTACACAGTGAGGACACAGCGGGACACAACAGGGGACACAGCGAGGACACAGCGGGGGACACAGCGGGGGACACAGCGGGACAGAGTGGGGAACACAGCGAGGACACAGCGGGACACAACGGGACATAGCGTCGATACAGCGGGGAGGCAGCGTTACACAGCGTGGTACACACTGTGGACACAACGGGACACAGTGGGGGCACAGCGGGACACAGCGGGACACAGTGGGACACAGCGGGGACAAAGCGTGAGACACAGCGGGGGACAGAAAGGGAGACAGCAGGGGACTCAGCGAGGAAACAGCGGGACACAGCGGTGACACAGCGGGGACTCAGCGGGGAACACAGTGGGACACAGCGGGGGACACAGCAGGACACCGCGGGGGACACTGCGGGACACAGCGGGGGACACTGCGGGACACAGTGTGGGACAGAGCGTGGGACACAGCGAGACACAGCGGTGGACAGAGCGGTACACAGCGGTGGACACAGCGAGGACACAGCGAGGACACAGCGGGACCCAGCGGGACACAGCGTCGATACAGCGGGGACAGAGTGGGCCACAGCGGGACACAGCAGGAACAAAGCAGTAGACACAGCAGGACACAGCAGGGGACACAGCGGGACTCAGCCGGGGACACAGGTAGGACAGAGCGGGACACAGCGGGGACACAGCGGGGACTCAGCGGGGGACACAGCGGGGGACAAAGCGGGACACCACGGGACACAGCGGAACACAGCGGGGACAAAGAGGAGACAGACCAAGACACAGCGAGGGCACAGCGGGACAAAGCAGGGTTAACAGCAGGGGACACAGCGGGACACAGCGGGACACAGCGGGGGACACAGCGGGACACAGCGGGGGACACAGCGAGGACACAGTGGGATACAGCGGGGAACACAGCGAGGACACAGCGGGGAACACAGCGAGGACACAGCGAGACACAGCAGGACACAGCGTCGATACAGCGGGGATACAGCGTTACACAGTGTGGTACACATCTGTGGACACAAGGGGACACAGTGTGGGCACAGCGGGACACAGCGGGACACAGTGGGACAAAGCAAGGACAAATCGTGAGACACAGCGAGGGACAGAGCTCGAGACAGCGGGGGACCACAGCTAGACACAGCAGGGCACTGCGGGACACAGCAGGGACAGAGCGGGACAGAGCGGGACACAGCGGGACACAGCGGGGCAAAGCGAGAGACACAGTGGGGGACAGAGAGTGAGACAGCGGGGGACACAGCGAGGACACAGCGGGACACAGCGAGGACACATCGGGACACAGCGGGGGAAACAGCGGGACACAGCGGTGGACACAGGGGGACACAGCGGGGGACACAGCGGGACACAGCGGGGGAAAGAGCGGGACACAGGGGTGGACACAGCGGGATAGAGCGGGGACACAGCGGGACACAGCGGTGGACACAGCGGGACACAGCGGTGGACACAGCGAGGACACAGCGGGACCCAGCGGGACACAGCGTCGATACAGCGGGGACAGAGTGGGCCACAGCGGGGTACACAGCTGGGGACACAACGGGGCACATCCGGGGACACAGCAAGGACTCAGCGGAACACAGCTTGGGACACAGTGAGGACACAGGGGGACACAGCGGGACACAGCTGGACACAGCAGGAACACAGCAGTAGACACAGCGGGAAACAGCAGGGGACACAGCGGGACACAGCGGGGGACACAGGGAGGACAGAGCACGACACAGCGGGGACACAGCGGGGACTCAGCAGGGTCACAGCGGGGGACAAAGCGGGACACCACGGGACACAGCGGGAAACAGCGGTGAACCTACGGGGACACAGCGGGACACAGCGGCCGACACAGCGAGGACACAGCGGGACACAGCAGGGGACACAGCGAGGACACAGCGGGGGACAAAGCGGGGGACACTGCGAGACACAGAGGGGAACACAGCGAGGACACAGTGGGACCCAGAGGGACACAGCGTCGATACAGCCGGGACACAGCGTTACACAGCTGTGGACACAACGGGACACAGTGGGGGCACAGCGGGACACAGGAGAACACAGTGGGACACAGTGGAGACAAAGCGTGAGACACAGCGGGGGACAGAGCGGGAGACAGCGGGGGACACAGCGAGGACACAGCGGGACACAACGGGGGACACAGCGGGACACAGCGGTGGACACAGCGAGACAGAGCGGGGGACACAGCGGGACACAGCGGTGGACACAGCGGGACACAGCGGTGGACACAGCGCGGACACAGCAGAACCCAGCGGGACACAGGGTCGATACAGCGGGGACAGAGTGGGCCACAGCGGGGTACACAGTTGGGGACACAACGGGGCACATCGGAGGACACAGCAAGGACTCAGCGGAACACAGCGTGGGACACAGTGAGGAAACAGGGGGACACAGCGGGACACAGCGGGACAGAGCAGGAAAACAGTAGTAGACACAGCGGGACACAGCCGGGGACACATTGGGACACAGCGGGGACACAGCGGGGACACAGTGGTACTCAGTGGGGGACACAGCAGTACACAGCGGGACACAGCGGGGACACAGCGGGGACTCAGCGGGGGACACAGCGGGGGACAAAGCGGGACACCACGGGACAGAGTGGGACACAGCGGGGACAAGGGGGAGACAGAGCGGGACACAGCGAAGACACAGCGGGACACAGCGGGGGACACAGCGGGACACAGCGGCGGACACAGCGGGACAAAGCAGGGTACAAAGCAGGGGACACATCGGGATACAGAGGGACACAGCGGGGGACCCAGCGGGAAACAGCGGGGGGCCCAGCGAGGACACAGCGGGACACAGCAGGGGACACAGACAGGAAAAGAGCGGGGGACACACCGGGGGACACAGCGGGAGACACTGCAGGACACAGCCGTTAACACAGCGAGGACACAGCGGGACCCAGCGTCGATACAGCGGGGATACAGCGTTACACAGTGTGGTACAAATCTGTGGACACAAGGGGACACAGTGGGGGCACAGCGGGACAGAGCGGGACACAGTGGGACACAGCGAGGACAAATCGTGAGACACAGCGGGGGACAGAGCGGGAGACAGCGGGGGACACAGCGAGGACACAGCAGGACACAGCGGGACACAGCAGGGACAGAGCGGGACACAGTGGGACCCAGCGGGACATAGCAGGGGACAAAGCAGGACACAGCGGGACACAGCGGGGGACACAGCGAGGACACAGCGGGGGACACAGCGGGGGACACTGCGGGACACAGCGGGGAACACAGCAAGGACACAGCGGGACCCAGCGTCGATACAGCGGGGACACAGCGTTACACAGCGTGGTACACAGCTGTGGACACAACGGGACACAGTGGGGGCACAGCGGGAAACAGCGGAACACAGTGGGACACAGCTGGGACAAAGCGTGAGACACAGCGGGGGACAGAGCGGGAGACAGCGGGGGACACAGCGAGGACACAGTGGGACACAGCGGGACACAGCTTCGATACAGCGGGGACACAGTGGGCCACAGCGGGGTACACAGCTGGGGACACAACGGGGCACATCGGGGGACACAGCAAGGACTCAGCGGAACACAGCGTGGGACACAGTGAGGACACAGGGGGACACAGCGGGACACAGAGGGACACAGCAGGAACAAAGCAGTAGACACAGCGGGACACAGCAGGGGACACAGCGGCACACAGCGGGGGACACAGTTAGGACAGAGCGGGACAAGGCGGGGACACAGCGGGAACTCAGCGGGGGACACAGCGGGGGACAAAGCGGGACACCACGGGACACAGCGAGACACAGCGGGGACAAGGGGGAGACAGAGCAGGACACAGCGAGGACACAGCGGGACACAGCGGGGGACACAGCGAGGACACAGCGGGACACAGCGGGGGACACAGCGAGGACACAGCGGGGGACACAGCGGGGGACACTGCGGGACACAGCAGGGAACACAGCGAGGACACAGCGAGACCCAGCGAGACACAGCGTCGATACAGTGGGGATACAGCGTTACACAGTGTGGTACACATCTGTGGACACAAGGGGACACAGTGGGGGCACAGCGGGACACAGCGGGACACAGTGGGACAAAGCAAGGACAAACCGTGAGACACAGCGAGGGCCAGAGCGGGAGACAGTGGGGGACACAGCGAGGACACAGCAGGGCACAGCGGGACACAGCAGGGACAGAGCGGGACACAGCGGGACACAGCGGGGGACACAGCGGGACACAGCAGGGAACGCAGCGGGGAACGCAGCGAGGACACAGCGGGACACAGCGGAACAAATCAGGGGACACAGCGGTGAAACCGCTGGACACAACGGAGTACATAGCGGGACACAGCACACACACAGGGGGACACAGCGGGACACAGCGGGACACAGCGGGACACAGCAGGAACACAGCAGTAGACACAGCGGGACACAGCAGGGGACACAGCGGGACACAGCAGGGGACACAGGGAGGAAAGAGCGGGACACAGCGGGGACACAGCGGGGAGTCAGCGGGGGACTCAGCGGGGGACACAGCTGGGGACAAAGCAGGACACCATGGGACACAGTGTGACACAGCGGGACACAGCGGGGACACTGCGGGGACACAGCGGGACAAAGCGGGGGACACAGCCTGACACAACGAAGTACACAGCGGTACACAGTGGGCACAAAGCGGGGACACAGCGGGACACAGCCGGACACAGCAGGGACAGAGCGGCACACAGCGGGACACAGCGGGGGACCCAGCGAGGACACGGTGGGACACAGCGGGGGACACAACGAGGACACAGCGGGGACTCAGCGGGGTCACAGCGGGATACAGCGGGACACAGACTGACACAGCGGGACACAGCAGAGGACACAGCGGGACACAGCGGAGGACAGAGCGACGACACAGCAGGACACAGCGGGGACACAGCGGGACTCAGCAGGCTTACAGCGGGACACAACGGGACACAGCAGGACACAGCGTGACACAGCGGGGAAACCGCAGCAGGGGCACAGCGGGGGACACAGCGGGACACAACGGGACACAGCGGGGAACAAAGTAGGACAGAGCGGGGGACACAGCGGGGGACAGAGGGGGACACCACGAAAAATAGAGCAAGGACCCAGCGGGACCCAGCGTGACACAGCCTCGATACAGCGGGATTCACAGCGTTACACAGCGGGTTACACAGCTGGGGACACAAAGGGACACAGTGGTGGACACAGCGGGACACAGCGGGACAGAGTGGGACACAGATGGGATAAAGCGTGAGACACAGCGGGGGACAGAGCGGGAGACAGCGGGGGACACAGCGAGGACACAGCGGGACACAGCGGGGACACAGGGGGACTCAGCTGGGGACACAGCGGGGGACAAAGCGGGACACCACGGAACACAGCGGGACACAGCGCGAAACAGCGGTGACCCTTCGGGGACACAGCGGGGGACACAGCGGGGGACACAGCGGGACACAGCGGGTGACACAGCAGAACACAGTGGGGGACACAGCGAGGACACAGTGGGACACAGCAAGACACAGCATCGAAACAGCGGGGACACAGCGGTACACAGAGGGGTACACAGCTGGGGACACAACGGGACACAGCGGGGGACACAGCGAGGACACAGTGGGACACGGCAGGACACAGCGGGGACACTGCGGGAACATAGCGGGACACAGCGGGGTACACAGCGGGACACAGCGGGACACAGCTTGGGACACAGCGGGGATACAGCGGGACACAGCGGGGGACACAGCTAGGACACAGCGGGACACAGCGGGACACAGTGGGGACACATAGGGGTGA
>NW_012293466.1:0-3546 GCF_000151885.1 Dipodomys ordii | reverse complement strand
AGATTCAGAAGCAGAAGGAGAAGCAGAAGGAAAAGCAGAAGAACTAGAAGGAGAAGGAGAAGGAGAAACAGGAGTAGAAGCAGAAAGAGAAGCAGAAGAAGGAGCAGTAGAAGGAAAAGCAGCAGGAGAAACAGAAAGAGCAGCAGAACGAGAAGCAGGAAATGCAGAAACAGGAGAAGAACAAGCAGAAGAAACAGGAGAAGGACAAGAAGCAGAAGCAGAAGGAGAAGCAGAAGCAGAAGGAGAAGCAGAAAGAGAAGCAGAAGAAGCAGTAGCAGGAGAAGCAGGAGAAACAGAAGCAGAAGAAACAGAAGAAGCCGAAGAATCAGAAGGAGAACCTGAAGCAGAAGGAGAAGCAGAAGCAGCAGAAGCTGGAAAAGCAGAAGCAGAAGAAACCGAACAAGCAGAAGAAGCAGAAGCAGAACGAGAAGCAGAAGAAGTGGGAAAAGAGAAGGATTAGGAGTAGGAGGAGCAGAAGGAGAATCAGAAGCAGAAAGAGAAGCAGAAGGAGAAGCAGAAGGAGAAACAGAAGCAGAAGCAGGAGAAGCAGAAGCAGAAAGAGAAGCACAAAAAGGAGGAATTGAAGGAGAAGGAGAAGGAGACGGAGAAGCAGAAAGAGAAGTAGGAGAAGCAGAAGAAGAAGAAGCAGGAGAAGCAGAAACAGAAGAAACAGAAAAAGCAGAAGAAGCAGAAGAAGAAGCAGTAGGAGAAGCAGAAGAAGAAGAAGGAGAAGGAGAAAGAGAAGGATTAGGAGTAGGAGAAACAGAAGGATAAGCAGAAGCAGAAATAGAAGCAGAAGGAGAAGGAGAAGCAGGAGAAGCAGAAGAAGCAGAAGCAGGAGAAGCAGAAGCAGAATGAAAAGCAGAAGAAGGAGAAATTGAAACAGAAGAAGATGCAGAAGGAGAAGCAGAAGCAGAAGTAGAAGCAGAAGAAGGAGAAGCAGAAGGAGAAGCAGAAGGAGAAACAGAAGGAGAAGCAGGAGAAGCAGAAGCAGGAGAAGCAGAATCAAAAGAAATAGAAGAAGGATAAGAAGCAGAAGCAGAAAGAGAAGCAGAAACAGAAGGAGAAGCAGAAATAGAAGCAGAAGAAGCAGAAGCAGAACCTGAAGCAGAAGGAGAAGCAGGAGAAGCAGAAGAAGCAGAATCTGGAGAAGAAGGAGAACCAGAAGGAGAAGCAGAAGCAGAAAGAGAAGCAGAAGAAACAGAAGAAGCAGAAGCAGTAGCAGAAGAAGCTGAAGATGCAGAAGCAGATAGAGAAGCAGAAGGAATAGCAGAATAACGACAAGGAGAAACAGAAGGAGAAGAAGAATGAGAAGCAGTAGGAGAAGCAGGAAAAACAGAAGAAGCAGAAACAGACGGAGAAGCAGAAGAAGGAGAAACAGAAGCAGAAGAAGAAACAGAAGGAAAAGCACAAGCAGAAGGAGATGCAGAAGGAGTAGCAGGAGAAGCAGAAGAAGCAGAAGGAGAAGAAGAAGGAGAAGAAGCAGAATCAGAAGAAGCAGAAGGAGAAGTAGAAAGAGAAGCCGAAGAAGAGAAGCAGAACGAGAAGCAGGAGAAGCAGAAGAAGCAGAGCGGGAGAAGCAGAAGAAGAAGAAACAGAAGAAATAGAAGGAGCAGAAGCAGAAGGAGGAGCAGAAGCAGAAGGAGAAGCAGAAAGAGAAGCAGGAAAAGCAGAAGAAGCAGAAGCAGGAGAAGCAGAAGCAGAAGAAACAGGAGAAGGACAAGAAGCAGAAGCAGAAGCAGAAGGAGAAGCAGAAACAGAAGGAGAAGCAGAAAGAGAAGGAGGGGAAGCAGAAGAAGCAGAAGCAGGAGAACCAGAAGCATAAGAATCCGAAGAAGCAGAAGCAGAACCTGAAGCAGAAGGAGAAGCAGGAGAAGCAGAAGAAGCAGAATCTGGAGAAGCAGAATGAGAAGCTGAAGGAGAAGCAGAAGCAGAAAGAGAATCAAAAGGAGAAGGAGAAGCGGAAGAAGCAGAAGCAGTAGCAGTTCCAGCAGAAGCAGAAGGAGAAGCAAAAGTAAAAGCAGAAGAACGAGAAGGAGAAGGAGAAACAGAAGGAGAAGCAGAAGGAGAAGCAGAAGAAGCAGAAGGAGAAGCAGAAGGAGGAACAGAAGCAGAAGAAGCAGCAGAAGGAAAAGCAGAAGCAGAAGAAGATGCAGAAGGAGAAGCAGGAGAAGCAGAAGATGCAGAAGCAGAAGGAGAAGAAGTAGGAGAAGGAGAAGGAAGAGCCACAGAAGCAATAGGAGAAGCAGAAGGAGAAGCAGAAGCAGAATGAGAAGCAGAAAGAGAAGCAGTAGAACAAGAAGAAGCAGGAAAAGCAGAAGCAGCAGAAAGAGAAGAAGAAGAAGAAGAAGAAGAAGAAGAAGAAGAAGAAGAAGAAGAAGAAGAAGAAGAAGAAGAAGAAGAAGAAGAAGAAGAAGAAGAAGAAGAAGAAGGAGAAGAAGAAGAAGGAGAAGGAGAAGCAGTAGAAGCAGGAGAAGCAGAAGCAGAAGAAAAAGAATAAGCATAAGAAGCAGAATCAAAGGGAGAAGCAGAAGCAGGAGAAGCAGAAGCAGAAGAAGCAGCAGAAGGAGAAGCAGAAGCAGAAGAAGATGCAGAAGGAGAAGCAGGAGAAGCAGAAGAAGGAGAAGGAGAAGGCGAAAGAGAAGGATTAGGAGTAGGAGAAGGAAAAGGATAAGCAGAAGCAGAAAGAGACGCAGAAGGAGAAGCAGCACGAGAAGTAGGAGAAGCAGGAGAAGCAGAAGCAGGAGAAGCAGAAGAAACAGAAGACGCAGAAGCAGAATGAGAAGCAGAAGGAGAAATTGAAGCAGAAGCAGAAGCAGAAGGAGAAGCAGAAGCAGAAGGAGAAGCAGAAGAAGGAGAAGGAGAAGCAGAAAGAGAAGCACAACGAGAAGCAGGAGAAGCAGAAGCAGGAGAAGCAGAAGCAGAAGAAACATAGGAAGGAGAAGAAGCAGAAGCAGAAGGAGAAGCTGAAACAGAAGGAAAAGCAGAAAGAGAAGAAGGAGAAGCAGAAGAAGCATCAGCAGGAGAACCAGAAGCAGAAGAAGACGAAGAAGCAGAAGCAGAACCTGAAGCAGAAGGAGAAGCAGGAGAAGCAGAAGAAGCAGAATCTGGAGAAGCAGAAGGAGAAGCAGAAGCAGAAAGAGAAGCAAAAGCAGAAGGAGAAGCAGAAGGGGAAGCAGAAGAAACAAAAGAAGCAGAGGCATTAGCAGAAGAAGCAGAAGATGCAGAAGCAGAAGGAGAAGCAGAAGGAAAAGCAGAAGAACGAGAAGGAGAAGGAGTAGGAGAAACAGAAGGAGAAGCAGAAAGAGAAGCAGAAGAAGGAGCAGGAGAAGGAAAAGCAGCAGGAGAAGCAGAAAGAGCAGCAGAAGGAGAAGCAGGAGATGCAGAAACTTGAGAAGCAGAAGCAGAAGAAACACAAGAAGGACAAGAAGCAGAAGCAGAAGGAGAAGCAGAAACAGAAGGAGAAGCAGGAAGAGAAGAAGGGAAAGCAGAAGAAGCAGAAGCAGGAGAAGCAGAAGCATTAAGAATGTGAAGAAGCAGAAGGAG
>NW_012293465.1:0-6572 GCF_000151885.1 Dipodomys ordii | reverse complement strand
GCGGAATGAGAAGCAGAAAGAGAAGCAGGAGAAGCACAAGTAGCAGAAGCAGGAGAAGCCGAAAGAGAAGAAGCAGAAGAAGCAGAATCAGAATCAGAAGTAGAAGCAGAAGCAGAAGGAGAAGCAGCCGAAGAAGTAGAATCAGAAATTCAGGCAGGAGAAACAGAAGAAGCAGAAGCAGAAGCAGAAGGCGAAGCAAAAAGAGAAGGAGAAGGAGAAGTAGAAGAAGCAGCAGAAGGAGAAGCAGCAGAAGAAGCAGAAAAACAAGCAGGAGAAGCAGAAGCACAAAGAGAAGTAGAAGCAGAAGAAGCAGAAGAAGAAGAAGAAGCAGTAGAAGCATAAGAAGCAGAAGCAGGAGAAGCAGAAGCAGAAGCTAAAGAAGAAGCATAAGAAGCAGAAGCAGAGGGAGAAACAGAAGAAGGAGAAAGAGCAGCAGAAGGTGAAGCAGAAGGAGATGCAGAAGCAGAAAGCGAAGCAGAAACAGAAGGAGAAGAAGAAGGAGAAGTTGGAGAATCAGAAGAAGCAGAAGCAGAAGCAGAAAGAGAAGGAGAAGAAGAAGAAGGAGAAGCAGAAGGAGAAGGACAAGCAGGAGAAGCAGAAGAAGCAGAAGCGGGAGACGCAGAAGAAGAAACAGAAGAAAGAGAAGGAGCAGAAGGAGAAGCAGAAGCAGAAGGAGAAGCAGAAAGAGAAGCAGTAGAAGCAGTAGCAGGAGAAGCAGAAGCAGAAGAAACAGAAGAAGCCCAAGAAGCAGAAGGAGAACCTGAAGCAGAAGGACAAGCAGAAGCAGCAGAAGCTGGAAAAGCAGAAGCAGAAGAAACAGAACAAGGAGAAGAAGCAGAAGCAGAAGGAGAAGCAGAAGAAGAAGAAGGAGAAAGAGAAGGATTAGGAGTAGGAGGAGCAGAAGGAGAATCAGAAGCAGAAAGAGAAGCAGAAGGAGAAGCAGAAGGAGAAACAGAAGAAGCAGAAGTAGGAGAAGCAGAAGCAGAATGAGAAGCACAAGAAGGAGAAATTGAAGGAGAAGGAGAATGAGACGGAGAAGCAGAAGAAGCAGAAGTAGGAGAAGCAGAAGCAGAATGAGAAGCACAAGAAGGAGAAATTGAAGGAGAAGGAGAATGAGACGGAGAAGCAGAAGGAGAAGTAGGAGAAGCAGAAGAAGAAGCAGGAGAAGCAGAAGCAGAAGAAACAGAAGAAAGAGAAGAGCATTTGCAGAAGCAGACGGAGAAGCAGAAGCAAAAGGAGAAGCAGAAGAAGCTGAAGCAGAAGAAGAAGAAACAGAACAAGCAGAAGAAGCAGAAGAAGAAGCAGCAGGAGAAGCAGAAGAAGAAGAAGGAGAAGGAGAAAGAGAAGGATTAGGAGTAGGAGAATCAGAAGGATAAGCAGAAGTTGAAAGAGAAGGAGAATGAGAAGGAGAAGCAGGAGCAGTAGTAGAAGCAGAAGAAGGAGAAGCAGAAGGAGAAGCATAAAGAGAAACAGAAGGAGAAGCAGGAGAAGCAGAAGCAGGAGAAGCAGAATCAGAAGAAATAGAAGAAGGAGAAGAAGCAGAAGCAGAAAGAGAAGCAGAAACAGAAGGAGAAGCAGAAATAGAAGCAGAAGAAGCCGAAGAAGCAAAAGCAGAACCTAAAGCAGAAGGAGAAGCAGGAGAAGCAGAAGAAGCAGAATCTGGAGAAGCATAAGGAGAACCAGAAGGAGAAGCAGAAGCAGAAAGAGAAGCAAAAGCAGAAGGAGAAGCAGAAGGAGAAGCAGAAGAAACAGAAGAAGCAGAATCAGTAGCAGAAGAAGCTGAAGATGCAGAATCAGAAAGAGAAGCAGAAGGAATAGCAGAAGAAGGAGAAGGAGAAATAGAAGGAAAAGCAGAAGGAGAAGCAGAAGCAGAAGAAACAGAAGAAGGAGAAGAGCAGAAGCAGAAGCAGACGGAGAAGCAGAAGCAAAAGGAGAAGCAGAAGAAGCAAAAGCTGAAGCAGAAGAAGAAGAAACAGAAAAAGCAGAAGAAGCAGAAGAAGAAGCAGCAGGAGAAGCAGAAGAAGAAGAAGAAGAAGGAGAAGGAGAAAGAGAAGGATTAGGAGTAGGAGAAACAGAAGGATAAGCAGAAGCAGAAAGAGAAGGAGAATGAGAAGGAGAAGCAGGAGAAGCAGAAGAAGCAGAAGCAGGAGAAGCAGAAGCAGAATGAAAAGCAGAAGAAGGAGAAATTGAAACAGAAGAAGATGCAGAAGGAGAAGCAGAAGCAGTAGTAGAAGCAGAAGAAGGAGAAGCAGAAGGAGAAGCATAAAGAGAAACAGAAGGAGAAGCAGGAGAAGCAGAAGTAGGGGAAGCAGAATCAGAAGAAATAGAAGAAGGAGAAGAAGCAGAAGCAGAAAGAGAAGCAGAAACAGAAGGAGAAGCAGAAAAAGAAGCAGAAGAAGCCGAAGAAGCAAAAGCAGAACCTAAAGCAGAAGGAGAAGCAGGAGAAGCAGAAGAAGCAGAATCTGGAGATGAAGAAGGAGAACCAGAAGGAGAAGCAGAAGCAGAAAGAGAAGCAAAAGCAGAAGGAGAAGCAGAAGAAACAGAAGAAGCAGAATCAGTAGCAGAAGAAGCTGAAGATGCAGAAGCAGAAAAAGAAGCAGAAGGAATAGCAGAAGAACGAGAAGGAGAAATAGAAGGAGAAGCAGAAGGGGAAGCAGGAAAAGCAGAAGAAACAGAAACAGACGGAGAAGCAGAAGAAGGAGAAGGAGAAGCCGGAGCAGAAGAAGAAGCAGAAGGAAAAGCACAAGCAGAAGCAGATGCAGAAGGAGAAGCAGGAAATGCAGAAAACGCAGAATCAGAAGGAGAAGAAGAAGGAGAAGAATCAGAATCAGAAGAAGCAGAAGCAGAAATAGAAAGAGAAGCCGACGAAGAGAAGCTGAACGAGAAGCAGGAGAAGCAGAAGAAGCACAAGCGGGAGAAGCAGAAGAAGAAGAAACAGAAGAAGGAGAAGGAGCAGAAGCAGAAGGAGAAGCAGAAGGAGAAGCAGAAAGAGAAGCAGGAAAAGCAGAAGAAGCAGAAGCAGGAGAAGCAGAAGGAGAAGAAACAGGAGAAGGACAAGAAGCAGAAAGAGAAGCAGTAGAAGCAGAAGAGGCAGGAAAAGAAGAAGCAGAAGAAAGAGAAGAAGAAGAAGATGAAGAAAAAGAAGAAGCAGCATAAGGAGAAGCATAAGGAGAAGCATAAGGAGAAATATAAGGAGAATCAGTAGAAGGAGAAGAAGCAGAAGCAGGAGAAGCTGAAGCAGAAGAAAAAGAATAAGCAAAAGAAGCAGAAGCAGAAGCAGTGAGAGAAGCAGAAGAAGGAGAAGGAGAAGGAGCAGCAGAAGGAGAAGCAGAAGCAGAAAGAGAAGCAGAAACAGAAGGAGAACAAGAAGGAGAAGCAGGAGAATCAGAAGAAGCAGAAAGAGAAGGAGAAGAAGTAGAAGCAGAAGTAGAATCAGAAGAAACAGAAGAAGAAGAAGCAGAAGAAACAGAAGCAAAAGAAACAGAAGAAGGAGAAGAGCAGAAGCAGAAGCAGAAGGAGAAGCAGAAGCAGAAGCAGAAGCAGAAAGAGAAGCAGGAGAACCAGAAGAAGCAGGAGAAGCAGAAGCAGAAGAAACAGGAGAAGCCGAGAAATCAGAATCAGAATCTGAAGCAGAAGGAGAAACAGAAGAAGCACAATCTGAAGAAGAAGCAGAAGAAACAGAAATAGTAGAATAAGCAGAAGCAGAAGCACCAGGACAAGCAGAAGAACAAGAAGGAGAAGGCGAAAGAGAAGGATTAGGAGTAGGAGAAGCAAAAGGATAAGCAGAAGCAGAAAGAGACGCAGAAGAAGAAGCAGCACGAGAAGTAGGAGAAGCAGGAGAAGCAGAAGCAAGAGAAGCAGAAGAAACAGAAGACGCAGAAGCAGAATGAGAAGCAGATGGAGAAATTGAAGCAGAAGGAGAAGGAGAAGCAAAAGGAGAAGCAGAAGAAGGAGAAGGAGAAGCAGAAAGAGAAGCAGAAAGAGAAGCACAACGAGAAGCAGGAGAAGCAGAAGTAGGAGAAGCAGAAGCAGAAGAAACATAAGAAGGAGAAGAAGCAGAAGCAGAAGGAGAAGCAGAAACAGAAGGAAAAGCAGAAATAGAAGCAGGAGCAGCAGAAGAAGCAGCAGAAGGAGAAGCAGAAGCAGAAGAAGCCGAAGAAACAGAAGCAGAACCTGAAGCATAAGGAGATACAGGAGAAGCAGAAGAAGCAGAATCTGGAGAAGCAGAAGGAGAAGCAGAAGCAGAAAGAGAGGCAAAAGCAGAACGAGAAGCATAAGGAGAAGCAGAAGAAACAGAAGAAGCAGAGGCAGTAGCAGAGATGTAGAAGCAGAATGGAGAATAGTAGAAACAGAAGGAGTAGCAGAAGAGAAGCAGAAGAAGGAGCAGGAGAAGGAAAAGCAGCAGGAGAAGCAGAAAGAGAAGCAAAAAGAAAAGCAGAAGGAGAAGCAGGAGATGTAGAAACAGGAGAAGAACAAGCAGAAGAAACAGGAGAAGGACAAGAAGCAGAAGCAGAAGGAGAAGCAGAAAGAGAAGGAGGGGAAGCAGAAGAAGCAGAAGCAGGAGAAGCAGAAGCATAAGAATCCGAAGAAGCAGAAGAAGAACCTGAAGCAGAAGGAGAAGCAGGAGAAGCAGAAGAAGCAGAATCTGGAGAAGCAGAATGAGAAGCAGAAAGAGAAGCAGAAGCAGAAAGAGAATCAAAAGCAGAAGGAGAAGCAGAAGAAACAGAAGAAGTAGAAGCAGTAGCAGTTGTAGCAGAAGCAGTAGGAAAAGCAGAAGGAAAAGCAGAAGAAAAAGAAGGAGAAGGAGAAACAGAAGGAGAAGCAGAAGGAGAAGCAGAAAGAGAAGCAGGTAAAGCAGAAGAAGAAGAAGCAGAAGGAGAATCAGAAGGAGAAGCAGAAGAAGGAGAAGGAGAAGCAGAACCAGAAGAAGATGCAGAAGGAGAAGCAGAAGCAGAAGGAGAAGCAGGAAAAGCAGAAGAAGCAGAAACAAAAGGTGAAGCAAAAGAAGGAGAAGGAGAAGCAGAGGCAGAAGAAGAAGCATAAGGACAAGCACAAGCAGAAGGAGATGCAGAAGGAGAAGCAGGAGAAGCAGAAGAAACAGAAGCTGAAAGAGAAGCAGAAGTAGGAGAAGGAGAAGGAGGAGAAGCAGAAGCAGAAGGAGAAGCAGAAGCAGAATGAGAAGCAGAAAGAGAAGCAGGATGAGGACAAGAAGCAGAAGCAGGAGAAGCCGAAAGAGAAGAAGCAGAAACAGAAGCAGCAGGAGAAGCAGAAGCAGAAGGAGAAGCAGCAGAAGAAGTAGAACCAGAAATTCAGGCACGAGAAACAGAAGAAGCAGAAGCAGAAGGAGAAGCAAAAAGAGAAGCAGAAGGAGAAGTAGAACAAGCAGCAGAAGAAGCAGAAAAACAAGCAGGAGAAGCAGAAGCAGAAAGAGAAGAAGAAGCAGAAGAAGCAGAAGAAGAAGCAGTAGAAGCATAAGAAGCAGAAGCAGGAGAAGCAGAACCAGAAAAAAAGAAGAAGCATAAGAAGCAGAAGCAGAGGGAGAAACAGAAGAAGGAGAAGGAGCAGCAGAAGGTGAAGCAGAAGGAAATGCAGAAGCAGAAAGAGAAGCAGAAATAGAAGAAGAAGAAGGAGAAGTTGGAGAATCAGAAGAAGCAGAAGCAGAAAGAGAAGCAGAAGAAGGAGAAGGAGAAGCAGAAGGAGAAGGACAAGCAGGAGAAGCAGAAGAAGCAGAAGCGGGAGAAGCAGAAGAAGCAGAAGAAGAAGAAGAAGAAGAAGAAGAAGAAGAAGAAGAAGAAGAAGAAGAAGAAGAAGAAGAAACAGAAGAAGGAGAAGGAGCAGAAGGAGAAGCAGAAGCAGAAGGAGAAGCAGAAAGAGAAGCAGAAGAAGCAGAAGAAGCAGTAGCAGGTGAAGCAGAAGCAGAAGAAACAGAAGAATCCGAAGGAGAACCTGAAGCAGAAGGAGAAGCAGAAGCAGCAGAAGCTGGAAAAGGAGAAGCAGAAGAAACCGAACAAGCAGAAGAAGCAGAAGCAGAACGAGAAGCAGAAGAAGAAGGAGAAAGAGAAGGATTAGGAGTAGGAGGAGCAGAAGCAGAATAAGAAGCAGAAAGAGAAGCAGAAGGAGAAGCAGAAGGAGAAACAGAAGAAGCAGAAGCAGGAGAAGAAGAAGCAGAAGCACAATGGGAAGCACAAGAAGGAGAAATTGAAGGAGAAGGAGAATGAGACGGAGAAGCAGAAGGAGAAGTAGGAGAAGCAGAAGAAGAAGAAGCAGGAGAAGCAGAAACAGAAGAAACAGAAGGAGAAGAGCAGAAGCAGAAGGAGAAGCAGAAGAAGCAGAAGCTGAAGCAGAAGAAGAAGAAACAGAAAAAGCAGAAGAAGCAGAAAAAGAAGCAGCAGGAGAAGCAGAAGAAGAAGAAGGAGAAGGAGAAAGAGAATGATTAGGAGTAGGAGAAACAGAAGGATAAGCAGAAGCAGAAAGAGAAGGAGAAGGAGATGCAGGAGAAGCAGAAGAAACAGAAGCAGGAGAAGCAGAAGCAGAATGAAAAGAAGAAGAAGGAGAAATGAAACAGAAGAAGA
>NW_012293464.1:0-6574 GCF_000151885.1 Dipodomys ordii | reverse complement strand
TCAACGGGACACAGTGGGGGCACAGCGGGACACAGCGGGACACAGTGGGTATCATAGCGGGGACAAAGCTTGAGACACAGCGGGGTACAGAGCGGGAGACAGCGGGGGACACAGCGAGGACACAGCGGGACACAGCGCTGACACTGCGGGGGACACAGCGGGGCACACAGCGGGGGACACAGCCGGACACAGCGGGACACAGCGGGGGAAACAGGTGGGAACCAGCGGGACCCAGCGGGGGACACAGCGTGGACACATTGGGACACAGCGGGGACACAGCGGGACACAGCGGGGAACCCAGCAGTACACAGCGGGACACAGCGGGTCACAGCGAGGGACACAGAGGGGTACATAGAGGGACACAGTGGGGAACACAGGGAGGACACAGCGGGACCCAGCGGGACACAGCGTCGATACAGCGGGGACACAGCGGGACACAGTGGGGTACACAGCTGGGAACACAACGGGACACAGCGGGGGACACAGCGAGGACACAGCAGAACACAGCGTGGGAAACAGCGAGGACACAGCGGGACACAGCGAGACACAGTGGGACACAGTGGGGACACAGCAGTAGACACAGCGAGACACAGCGGGGGACACAGCGGGACACAGCGGGGATCACAGCGAGGACACAGCGGGGACACAGCGGGGACACTGCGGGAACATAGTGGGACACAGCGGGGCACACAGCGGGACACAACGGGACACAGCTTGGGACACAGCGGGAACACAGCAGGACACAGCAGGGGACACAGCGAGGACACAGCGGGACACAATGGGACACAGCGTGGGACAAAGCGGGAGACAGCAGGGGACACAGCGAGGACACAGCGGGACACAGCGGCGACACATAGAGGACTCAGCGGGGGACACAGTGGGGGACAGAGCGGGACACATCGGGACACTGCGGGGCACAGCGGGGGACCCAGTGGGACCCAGCGGGGACCCAGCGGGACCCAGCGGGACACAGCGGGACACTGCGGGGCACAGCGGGGGACACAGCGGGACACAGCGGGGGACACAGGGAGGACACAGCTTAACACAGCATGGGACAAAGCAAGGACACAGCGGGACACAGCGGGGGACAAAGCGGGACACCACGGAACATAGCAGGACACAGCGTGAAACAGCGGTGAACCTGCGGGGACACAGCGGGACACAGCGGAGGACACAGCGGGACCAAGCAGGACACAGCGGGGGACACAGCGGGACACAGCGGGGGACACAGCAGGGACACACTGGGACACAGTAGGACACAGCGTGGGACAAAGCGGGAGACAGCAGAGGACACAGCGAGGACACAGCTGGACACAGCGGGGACACAGAGGGGACTCAGCAGGGGACATAGAGGGAAAAAAGCGGGACACCACGGGACACAGTAGGACACAGCGGGACACAGTGGGGACACTGCGGGACACAGCCGGGGGACACAGCGGTGGACAGCGGGGGATAGAGAATGGACACAGGAGGACACAGAGGGGACACAGCTGGACACAGAAGGGTACACAGTGGGACACAGCGGACACACAGCGGGGACAGAGCTGGACACAGAGGGACACAGAAGGGACAGAGCGTGACACAGGTGGACACTGAGGGAGACAGAGCGAGGACACATCGGACACAGCGAAACACAGCGTGACACAGTGGGGACACAGCAGGGGACACAACGGGACACAGTGGGGGACACAGCGGGACACAGCAGGGTACACAGCAGGGACTAAGATGGACACAGCGGGGGACACAGCGAGGACACAGCGGGACACAGCGGTGACACAGCGGGACACAGCTGGGGACACTGGGGGACACAGCGGGTCACAGAGGGACACAGCAAGGACACAGTGGGGGACAGTGGGGGACACAGCGGGACACAGCAAGGCACAACGGGACACATCGGTGGACACAGCGAGGACACAGCGGGACACAGCGGGGACACTCCGGGAACATTGCGGGACACAGCGGGTACAGAGCGGGACACAGCGGGGTCACAGAGTGGTACACAGCGGGACACATCGGGAAACAAAGCGAGGTCACAGCGGGGGACAAAGCGGGACAAAACGGAACACAGTGTGACACAGCGGGACACAGCGGGACACAGCGGGGGAAACAGCGGGGAACAGCAGAGGACAGAGAGGGGACACAGCGGGACACAGCGGGTACACAGCTGGACACAGAGGGGTACACAGAGGGACACAGCGGGCACACAGCGGGGACACAGCGGGACACAACGGGACACAGCGGGGACACAGTGGGACACAGCGGGACAAAGCGGCAGACACAGCGGGACACAGCAGGCACACAGCAGGGACACAGCGGGACACAGCGGGACACAGCAGGGACAGAGCTGGACACAGCCGGACACAGCGGGACACAGCAAGGGACACAGCGGGACACAGTTGGAGACCCAGTGAGGACACAGCGGGACACAGCAGTGGACACAGCGAGGACACAGCGGGGGACACAGCGGGGGACACAGCGGGACAAAGAGGGAAACACAGCGATGACACAGCGGGACAAAGCGTCGATACAGCGGGGACACAGCGTTACACAGCGTGGTACACAGCTTTGGACACAACGGGACACAGTGGGGGCACAGCCGGACACAGCGGGACACAGTGGGACACAGCAGGGACAAAGCGTGAGACACAGTGGGGGACAGAGAGGGAGAAAGCAGGGGACACAGCGAGGACACAGCGGGACACAGCGGTGACACAACGGGGACTCAGCGGGGGACACAGCGGGACACAGCGGGGGACACAGTGGGACACAGCGGGGGACACTGCGGGACACAGTGTGGGACAGAGCGTGGGACACAGTGAGACACAGCGGGTACAAAGCTGGACACAGCGGAGTAAACAGAGGGACACAGCAGGGACACAGCGGGGAAACAGCGAGGACACAGCGGCACACAGTGGGGGACACATCAAGGACAGAGCGGGACACAGCGGGGGACAAAGCGGGACATAGCGGGGGAAACAGCGGGGACACAGCGGGACAAAGCATGGGACACAGGAAGGACACAGAGGTACACAGCGGGGGACAGAGCGAGGACACATTGGGACACAGCGGGACTCAGCGGGGGACACAGCAGTACACAGCGGGACATAGCGGGACACAGAGGGGTACACAGCGGGACACACCCGGAAACACAGCGCGGACACAGCGGGACACACCGGGACACAGCGTTAATACAGCGCGGACAGAGAGGGTCACAGCAGGGACACAGCGGGACACAGCGGGACACAGCGGGGAACCCAGCAAGGACACAGCGGGACACAGCGGGGGACACATCGAGGACACAGCGGGGGACACAGCAGGTGACACAGCGGGACACAGCGGGGAACACAGCGAGGACACAGCGGGACACAGCGGGACACAGCATCGATACAGAGGGGACTCAGCGGAAGACACAGCGGGGGAAACAGCGGGGGACAAAGTGGGACACCACGGGACACAGTGTGACACAGCAGGACACAGCGGGGACACTGCGGGGACACAGCAGGACAAAGCGGGGGACATAGCGGGACACAGTGGCACACAGCGGGGGACACAGCGGGGGACAGCGGAGACAGAGATGGGCCACAACGGGACACAGAGGTGACATAGCTGGACACAGCGGGGTACACAGCGGGGCACAGCGGGCACACCGGGGACAGAGCGGGACACAGCGGGACACAGTGGGGACACAGTGGGACACAGCGGGACAAAGCGGGCGACACAACGGGACACAGCTTGGGACACAGAGAGGACACAGCGGGATACAGCGGGGGACACAGTGAGGACACAGCGGGACACAACCGGGGAAAAAGCGGGACACAGCGGGGACACAGCAGTGGACACAGCGGGACACAGCGGGGGACACAGCCGGACACAGCGGGGGAAACAGTGGGGGACACAGTGGGACACAGTGGGACACAGCGGGGGACACATGGGGAACACAGCGGGACACAGCGGGGACACAGCAGGACTCAGCGGGGGACACAGCAGTATACAGCAGGACACAGCGGGGACACAGCAGAGAGACAGCCGGGGACACAGCGGGACACAGCGGGACACAGCGGGACACAGCGGGGAAGACAGCGGGACACAGAGGGGGACACAGAGGGGTACACAGCGGGACACAGCTGGGAACACAGCGGGTCACAGCAGGACACAGCAGGGGACACAGCGAGGACGTAGCGAGGACGCAGCGAGACACAGCGGAACACAGCGGGGGACAAAGCAGGAGACAGCGGGGGACACAGCGAGCACACAGCGGGACACAGCAGCCACATACAGGGGACTCAGCGGGGAACACAGCGGGGGACATAGAGGGACACCACGGGACACAGTGAGACACAGCGGGACACAGCGGGACACTGTGGGGACAAGTAGGACAAAGCGGGGGACACAGCGGGACACAGTGGAACAAATCGGGGGACAGAGCGGAGACAAAGTTGGGCCACAGCGGGACACCTCGGTGACACAGCTGGACACAGCGGGGTACACAGCGGGACACAGCGGGCACACAGCGGGGACACAGCGGGACACAACGGGACACAGCGGGGACACAGTGGGACACAGCGGGACAAAGCGGCAGACACAGCGGGACACAGCAGGCACACAGCGGGGACACAGTGGGACACAGCGGGACACAGCGGGGACAGAGCGGGACACAGCCGGACACAGCGGGACACAGCAGGGGACACAGCGGGACACAGTTGGGGACCCAGTGAGGACACAGCGGGACACAGCAGGGGACACAGCGAGGACACAGCGGGGGACACAGCGGGGGACACAGCGGGACACTGTGCGGAACACAGCGAGGACACAGCGGGACACAGCGTTGATACAGCGGGATCACAGCGTTACACAGCGTGGTACACAGCTTTGGACACAACGGGACAAAGTGGGGGCACAGCCGGACACAGCGGGACACAGTGGGACACAGCAGGGACAAAGCGTGAGACACAGCGGGGGACAGAGAGGGAGAAAGCAGGGGACACAGCGGGGACACAGCAGGACAAAGCGGGGGACAAAGCGGGACACAGCGGCACACAGCAGGGGACACAGCCGGACACAGCGGGGGAAACAGTGGTGGACACAGTGGGATACGGTGGGACACAGCGGGGGACACATGGGGAACACAGCGGGACACAGCGGGGACACAGCAGGACTCAGCGGGGGACACAGCAGTATACAGCAAGACACAGCGGGGACACAGCAGGGACACAGCGGGGGACACAGCGGGACACAGCGGGACACAGCGGGGATCACAGCGGGACACAGAGGGGGACACAGAGGGGTACACAGCGGGACACAGCTGGGATCACAGCGGGACACAGAGGGGGACACAGCGGGGGACACAGCGGGACACAGCGGGTCACAGTGGGGGACACAGCGGGGGACACAGCGGGGGACAGCAGAGGACAGAGAGGGGACACAGCGGTGACACAGAGGGCACGCAGCTGGGGACACAGAGTGGGACAAAATGGGACACCACGGGACACAGTGTTACACAGCGGGACACAGCGGGGACACTGCGGGACACAGCAAGATAAAGCGGGGGACACAGCGGGACACAGCGGGACACAGCGGGGGACAGCGGGGGACACAGCGGGACACAGAGGGCTACCCAGTGAGGACACAGTGGGACACAACAGGGGACACAGCGAGGACACAGCGGGGGACACAGCGGGGGACACAGCGGGACACAGTGGGGAACACAGCGAGGACACAGCGGGACACAACGGGACACAGCATCGATACAACGGGGAGGCAGCGTTACATAGCGTGGTACACACTGTGGACACAACGGGACACATTGGGGGCACAGCGGGACACAGCGGGACACAGTGGGACACAGCGGGGAAACAGCAGGGACACAGTGGGGGACACAGCGGGACACAGCGGGTCACAGCGGGGAACACAGCGGGACACAGCAGGGGACACAGCGAGGACACAGTGGGTCACAGCGGGACACAGCGTGGGACAAAGCAGGAGACAGCGAGGGACAAAGAGAGGACCCAGCTGGACACAGCGGGGTACACAGCGGGACACAGCGGGGGACACAGAAGGGTAGGCAGTGGGACAAAGCGAGAAACACATCGAGGTCACACCGGGGGCCAAAGCGGGACACCACGGGACACAGTGTGACACAGTGTGACACAGCGGGGACACTCCAGGGGCACATCGGGACAAAGCGGGCGACAGAGAGGGACACAGCGGGACACAGCGGGAGACACAGCTGGGGACAGCAGGGGACAGAGAGGGGACACAGCGGGAGACACAAAGGGGGACAGCAGGGGACAGAGAGGGGACACAGCGTGACACAGCGGGAACACAGCTGGACACAGCGGGGTACACAGCGGGACACAGGGGGCACACAGTGGGGGACACAGCGTGGGACAAAGCGGGACACAGCGGGTCACAGTCGTGGGTATACAGCGGGGATACAGTCGGGGGACTCAGAAATGTTACACATCGGGGACACAGTCCGGGACACAGTGCGTACACAGTGGGGACTCACCGGGGACCAGCGGGACCCTTCGGTTACCCGCCGGGACACCAGCGGGGGGACACTGTGGGGAACAAA
>NW_012293463.1:0-5159 GCF_000151885.1 Dipodomys ordii | reverse complement strand
GTCCTCGCTGGGTCCACCGCTGTGTCCCATTGTTTATACCGCTGTGTCCCGCTGTGTCCCCCGCTCTCTCCCCCTGTGTCCACCGCTGTGTCCCGCTGTTTCCCCCACTGTGTCCCGCTGTGTCCTCGCTGTGTCCCCCGCTGTCTCCTGCTCTGTCCCCCGCTGTGTCTCACGCTTTGTCCCCGATGTGTCCCACTGTGTTCCGCTGTGTCCCGCTGTGCCCCCACTGTGTCCCGTTGTGTCCTCAGCTGTGTACCATGCTGTGTAAGGCTGTATCCGCGCTGTATCAACGCTGTGTCCCGCTGTGTCCCTCAGTGTCCCCCGCTGTGTCCCCCGCTGTGTCCTCGCTGTGTTCCCGGCTGTGTCCCGCTGTGTCCTCGCTGGGTCCCCCGCTGTGTCCCGCTGTGTCCCACGCTGTGTCCCGCTGTGTCCCGCTCTGTCCCTGCTGTGTCCCGCTGTGTCCTGCTGTGTCCTCGCTGTGTCCCCCTCTGTCTCCCGCTCTGTCCCCCGCTACGCCTCATGATTTGTCCTCGCTGTGTCCCACTGTGTCCCGCTCTGCCCCCACTGTGTCCCGTTGTGTCCACAGATGTGAACCACGCTGTGTAACGCTGTATCCCCGCTGTACCGACGCTGTGTACCGCTGGGTCCCGCTGTGTCCTCGCTGTGTTCCCCGCTGTGTCCCGCAGTGTCCCCCGCTGTGTCCCCCGCTGTGTCCTCGCTGTGTCCCCCACTGTGTCCCGCTGTGTCCTCGCTGGGTCCTCAGCTGTGTCCCGCTGTGTCCCCCGCTGTGTCCTGCTGTGTCCCGCTCTGTCCCGCTCTGTCCCTGCTGTGTCCCGCTGTGTTCTGCTGTGTCCTCGCTGTGTCCCCCGCTGTCTCCCACTCTGTCCCCCGCTGTGTCTCACGATTTGTCCTCGCTGTGTCCCACTGTGTCCCGCTCTGTCCCGCTGTGCCCCCACTGTGTCCCCTTGTGTCCACAGATTTGTACCACACTGTGTAACGCTGTATCCCCTCTGTGTCGACGCTGGGTCCCGCTGGGTCCCGCTGTGTCCTCGCTGTGTTCCCTGCTGTGTCCCGCTGTGTCCTGCTGTGTACTCGCTGTGTCCCCCGCTGTCTCCCGCTCTGTCCCCCGCTTCGTCTCACGATTTGTCCTTGCTGTGTCCCACTGTGTCCCGCTGTGTCCCGCTGTGCCCCCACTGTGTCCCGTTGTGTCCACAGATGTGTACCACGCTGTGTAAGGCTGTATCCCAGCTGTATCGACACTGTGTCCCGCTGGGTCCCGCTGGGTCCTCGCTGGGTCCACCGATGGGTCCCGCTGTTTCCACCGCTGTGTCCCGCTGTGTCCCCCGCTCTCTCCCCCTGTGTCCACCGCTGTGTCCCGCTGTTTCCCCCGCTGTGTCCCGCTGTGTCCTCGCTGTGTCCCCCGCTGTCTCCCACTCTGTCCCCCGCTGTGTCTCACGCTTTGTCCCCGCTGTGTCCCACTGTGTTCCGCTGTGTCCCGCTGTGCCCCCACTGTGTCCCGTTTTGTCCACAGCTGTGTACCACGCTGTGTAACGCTGTATCCCCGCTGTATCGACGCTGTGTCCCGCTGTGTCCCTCAGTGTCCCCCGCTGTGTCCCCCGCTGTGTCCTCGCTGTGTTCCCCGCTGTGTCCCGCTGTGTCCTCGCTGGGTCCCCCGCTGTGTCCCGCTGTGTCCCCCGCTGTGTCCCGCTGTGTCCCGCTCTGTCCCTGCTGTGTCCCGCTGTGTCCAGCTGTGTCCTCGCTGTGTCCCCCGCTGTCTCCCGCTCTGTCCCCCGCTACGTCTCACGATTTGTCCTCGCTGTGTCCCACTGTGTCCCGCTCTGCCCCCACTGTGTCCCGTTGTGTCCACAGATGTGAACCATGCTGTGTAACGCTGTATCCCCGCTGTATTGAATCTGTGTCCCGCTGGGTCCCGCTGGGTCCTCGCTGTGTTCCCCGCTGTGTCCCGCAGTGTCCCCCGCTGTGTCCCCCGCTGTGTCCTCGCTGTGTCCCCCACTGTGTCCCGCTGTGTCCTCGCAGGGTCCTCCGCTGTGTCCCGCTGTGTCCCCCGCTGTGTCCCGCTGTGTCCCGCTCTGTCCCGCTCTGTCCCTGCTTTGACCCGCTGTGTTCTGCTGTGTCCTCGCTTTGTCCCCCGCTGTCTCCCGCTCTGTCCCCCGCTGTGTCTCACGATTTGTCCTCGCTGTGTCCCACTGTGTCCCGCTCTGTCCCGCTGTGCCCCCACTGTGTCCCCTTGTGTCCACAGATTTGTACCACACTGTGTAACGCTGTATCCCCGCTGTATCGACGCTGGGTCCCGCTGGGTCCCGCTGTGTCCTCGCTGTGTTCCCTGCTGTGCCCCGCTGTGTCCTGCTGTGTCCTCGCTGTGTCCCCCGCTGTCTCCCGCTCTGTCCCCCGCTTCGTCTCACGATTTGTCCTTGCTGTGTCCCACTGTGTCCTGCTGTGTCCCGCTGTGCCCCCACTGTGTCCCGTTGTGTCCACAGATGTGTACCATGCTGTGTAAGGCTGTATCCCAGCTGTATCGACACTGTGTCCCGCTGGGTCCCGCTGGGTCCTCGCTGGGTCCACCGGTGTGTCCCGCTGTTTCCACCGCTGTGTCCAGCTGTGTCCCCCGCTCTCTCCCCCTGTGTCCACCGCTGTGTCCCGCTGTTTCCCCCGCTGTGTCCCGCTGTGTCCTCGCTGTGTCCCCCGCTGTCTCCCGCTCTGTCCCCCGCTGTGTCTCACGCTTTGTCCCCGATGTGTCCCACTGTGTTCCGCTGTGTCCCGCTGTGCCCCCACTGTGTCCCGTTGTGTCCACAGCTGTGTACCACGCTGTGTAACGCTGTATCCCCGCTGTATCGATGCTGTGTTCCGCTGTGTCCCTCAGTGTCCCCCGCTGTGTCCCCCGCTGTGTCCTCGCTGTGTTCCCCGCTGTGTCCTACTGTGTCCCCGCTGTGTCCCACTGTGTCCCGCTCTGTCCCTGCTGTGTCCCGCTGTGTCCCTGCTCTGTCCCGCTGTGTCCACCCCTGTGTCCCGCTGTTTCCCCCGCTGTCTCCCGCTCTGTCCCCCGGTACGTCTCAAGATTTGTCCTCGCTGTGTCCCACTGTGTCCCGCTCTGCCCCCACTGTGTCCCGTTGTGTCCACAGATGTGAACCACCCTTTGTAACGCTGTATCCCCGCTGTATCGACGCTGTGTCCCGCTGGGTCCCGCTGTGTCCTCGCTGTGTTCCCCGCTGTGTCCCGCAGTGTCCCCCGCTGTGTCCCCCGCAGTGTCCTCGCTGTGTCCCCCACTGTGTCCCGCTGTGTCCTCGCTGGGTCCTCCGCTGTGTCCCACTGTGTCCCCCGCTGTGTCCCTCTGTGTCCCGCTCTGTCCCGCTCTGTCCCTGCTGTGTCTCGCTGTGTACTGCTGTGTGCTCACTGTGTCCCCCGCTGTCTCCCGCTCTGTCCCCCGCTGTGTCTCACGATTTGTCCTCGCTGTGTCCCACTGTGTCCCGCTCTGTCCCGCTGTGCCCCCACTGTGTCCCGTTGTGTCCACCGATGTGTACCACGTTGTGTAAGGCTGTATCCCAGCTGTATCGACGCTGTGTCCCGCTGTGTCCCCCGCTCTCTCCCCCTGTGTCCACCGCTGTGTCCCGCTGTTTCCCCCGCTGTGTACCGCTGGGTCCTCGCTGTGTCCCCCGCTGTCTCCCGCTCTGTCCCCCGCTGTGTCTCACGCTTTGTCCCCGCTGTGTCCCACTGTGTTCCGCTGTGTCCCGCTGTGCCCCCCACTGTGTCCCGTTGTGTCCACAGCTGTGTACCACGCTGTGTAACGCTGTGTCCCCGCAGTATCGACGCTGTGTCACGCTGGGTCCCGCTGTGTCCTCGCTGTGTTCACGGCTGTGTCCCGCAGTGTCCCCCGCTGTGTCCCCCGCTGTGTCCTCGCTGGGTCCCCCACTGTGTCCCGCTGTGTCCCTCGCTGTGTCCCGCTGTGTCCCGCTCTGTCCCTGCTGTGTCCCGCTGTGTCCTGCTGTGTCCTCGCTGTGTCCCCCGCTGTCTCCCGCTCTGTCCCCCGCTACGTCTCACGATTTGTCCTCGCTGTGTCCCACTGTGTCCTGCTGTGCCCCCACTGTGTCCCGTTGTGTCCACAGATGTGTACCACGCTGTGTAATGCTGTATCCCCGCTGTATCGACGCTGTGTCCCGCTGTGTCCCGCTGTGTCCTCGCTGTGTTCCCCACTGTGTCCCGCAGTGTCCCCCGCTGTGTCCCCCGCTGTGTCCTCGCTGTGTCCCCCGCTGTGTCCCGCTGTGTCCTCGCTGGGTCCTCCGCTGTGTCCCGCTGTGTCCTCGCTGGGTACCCCGCTGTGTCCCGCTGTGTCCTCGCTGTGTCCCCCGCTGTGTCCCGCTGTGTCCTCACTGGGTCCTCCCTTGTGTCCCGCTGTGTCCCCCGCTGTGTCCCGCTGTGTCCTCGCTGGGTACCCCGCTGTGTCCCGCTATGTCCTCGCTGGGTCCCCCGCTGTGTCCCACTGTGTCCTCGTTGGGTACCCCGCTGTGTCCCGCTGTGTCCTCGCTGTGTCCCCCGCTGTCTCCCGCTCTGTCCCCCGCTTCGTCTCACGATTTGTCCTCGCTGTGTCCCACTGTGTCCCGCTGTGTCCTCGCTGTGTTCCCCGCTGTGTCCCGCTCTGTCCCTGCTGTGTCCCGCTGTGCCCTGCTGTGTCCTCCCTGTGTCCCCCGCTGTCTCCCGCTCTGTCCCCCGCTGTATCTCACGATTTGTCTTCGCTTTGTCCCACTGTGTCCCGCTGTGTCCCGCTGTGCCCCCACTGTGTCCCCTTGTGTCCACATATGTGTACCACACTGTGTAACGCTGTATCCCCGCTGTATCGCCGCTGTGTCCCGCTGGGTCCCGCTGTGTCCTCGCTGTGTTCCCTGCTGTGTCCCGCTGTGTCCCCCGGTGTGTCCCCCGCTGTTTTCCTGTCTGTGTCCCCCGCTGTGTCCTGCTGTGTCCTCGCTGGGCCCCCTGCTGTTTCCCGCTGGGTACCCCGCTGTGTCCCGCTGTGTCCCCTGCTGTGTACCCTGCTTTGTCTCGCTGTGTTCCCCGCTGTGTCCCGCTGTGTCCCCCGCTGTGTCCCGCTGAGTCCTCGCTGTGTCGCGCTCTGTCTCCCCCTTGTCCCCGCTGTGTCCCGCGCTTGA
>NW_012293462.1:0-4714 GCF_000151885.1 Dipodomys ordii | reverse complement strand
GCTCTCCCAAATTACAAACCTTATTTGCAGTTCCTACCATAGCTAGAAAATGGAAGCCACAAATCGCCATGCCCAGTTCAAACTTGTTTTTAAATTCAAGTTCAAATATTTACAATAAAGTGACCAGGTAATGAATCCTTTCTTAATAAAGTGTGTGCTTCTTGAAAAATATAGTAGTTATTTGTTACCTGGAAAAATATGTTTAGAACTTTAAGAAAATAAATTTATTTAAATTCACCAACCATATAAAAATTAAGAAAATAATTTTAAATATTCACATAGTAAATATTTTTAAAGCAAAATATATGGGTCTGAATAAATTACATGTGTAGAAATCATGCAAAATTAAATTAACTACTCCTACAACTCTCAAAAAACAATTGCCTTAATGAAAGTAAAGAAAATATGTAATTAGGTTCAAATTTTGAAATTTCAAATATAAAATGAAGTTTACTCTGTAGTTAACTGAAGTAACTGTAAACCCTCTGTATATCAATTTTATAATAAAAATGCATGAACAAAGAAAGCAAAAGGACCCACTGATCAATAGCAACAGCAAAAGCTGTTTTTGAATATACAAAAAAAAAATCGATGTCGCGGATTACAATGTTCCTTCCATAAGAAATGTACTCATTAACTTACTTAAGTAACTGTAACCCTTCTGTACATTACCATTACAATAAAATTAAATTGAAATTAAAGATAAATAAAATAGTATACCAATTAAGCGTTCTTAGAAGCCATTTTTTAAAATCTTTATAAAAATCTGCCCCAAGTACCCAAGGAATGTATTTCAATGATACATTTAAATACTTAAACTTCATAGAAGCAAAAAGTTTAAAAACTGTTACATAGTAAAGTAATAAACCAGAATATATTACTATAATAATCATTGGATGAATTTTTAGTGGTAGTCAAATATGTAAAAATGACACAATTTGCCATTCGTTTGAACATAAGCGAGAAAGAATTTTCTAGGTCTTTTTAAATATATCATAAATTTAATGAAGAAACTATTCTGTCACATCACATAATAATCAGATAAAGATATTATTAAAGCAAACAACATATTGTACTATGTTTTTGGATGTTAATGTATATACTTATTCTGGTTGTGGGAAATTGTGGGGATTTTAACTTGGGGTATTGTTCTTGCTAGGCTGTCATCATATCAGTGGTTAATTATAGGATAGGGGTTCTCGTTCCACAAGAACATGCACCTGATCTGTCCTTTTAGCCTTCCCATCATCAATGGCATCAGAGTTGCACAACAACTTGTCTAGTTTGCTACCTTGGCTAGCCTGGATCCGCAGTCCTTCCAATCTTAGTCTCTAGATAGTGCAGGATGGTGGAAATGATCCAATGCACCCAGCTATAGATTGAGAAGGAAGTCCATTAAAATTTGGCCTGGGTTCTGTTCTCAAATCTCCTAAATAGTTAAGAGTACAGATAGGAGCCCCTGGTGCCAAGCAGTGACAGTATTTTTAAAGAAATTAGACATATATATGACTTAGGCTTGTGATTACCTCAGGAAAAGAATAAAAGAGTAGTGAAGCATAGAAGACAGGCAGAATTTTAACTAGCTACTCAGAGTCTGAATCAGCTTAGCTAGCTACTCAGGAGGCTGAGATCTGAAGACCACTGTTCAAAGCCAGTCCAATCATGAAAATACATGCAATTATCTCCATAAATCCAGAAGTGTAGCAGTAGCTCAAGTGGTAGACCACTATCCTTGGGCACAGAAGCTTAGGGATAGTGCCCAGGGACTATCAAGCCTCGGGAATGATGAATGCATCCATGAGCACATGCACATGTGCGTGTTTGTACAGACACGAGTGTGCACACACACACACACTCACACACACACACACACACACATGAGTATTTCAATGAAGAGTTCATTATTTTTTCTCCTTACTGTACTTTATTTCCCTGTATTAGTTCACCAATTACCAAAATCAGCTAAGCACCTATTTACATACAACTCATCATGTTTCTCTAAAGTCTGCTCTCTTTTTGGAAACCTGCTTTCATTTCACCTAAAAGTCAATTATTCAGGAGGTCAATTCATCTCCCTAAACTCTTGTTTAAGGTTCTTCCTAGCAATATGACTGTGTGAAATCCTGCATCAAGCAGCATATTTCTTTCACTAGAGGGGAAGCCTCTGTCAAACAATTAATAATAGGTTTTTCTCCTCCTGGCAAGCATCTGTAGTTTTATTATCTTTATATAATTTATGATCTGTCTGTGTATGTCAAAGACTGCTGTGAAAATAAAAAGACTCTTCTCAGCACTAAGCATTCATACATCATTCATAGATACGAAGGTGTTTAAATATTACTGAAGTTGCCTTGGAGTAAATAATGTTCACCTTGACTATATGGAGAAGAAGAATTGGTTTCTCAGCACTTTAGGTAAGAACTTGAGTGAAAGAAACAAAAGGAAAAATGAGGAACAACTCAACACATACATTCAAATGAAACAAAACAAACCAAGAAAACACAAATTAATTCAATACTCAAGAACCTGCAGGAAATGCAAATTTTTTTTAAAAATCAGCTATGATGAGCTTATGGAACTCCTGACTATGTGGGAGTGTACTGTTGTGAGGATAGTGGTTAAAGCCCCGACTGGACAGAAAGATCTGTACACAATGCCAAGACCTGTTATCCTAATTTCCAGGAAGAATAACATAAAGTGGACTGAGCTCAAGATCATACACAAGTAGGAAGCCAGATTCTATCTGAAAATTAATCAGGATAATTTAGGGCTGGCGGCATGACCAAGTGGTAAGAACATCCATTTAGGAGACACAAGTCACTCAATTCAAACTAATATTATGGGTATTAAAGAAAAAACTATGACCTGAAAATAATTAGAATAATTGTAAGATTTGAGTTTTTAACTGGAGAAAAATCAATGAGATAGAGTGAACCCACCTTGCAATGTTTTCTACTTAGATGATAATGTTATGTGGTACTCCAGACATAACAAAGTTACTTTGCAAATGAACATGGATGTGCATTTGGGTGATGGAAATACTCTACTTACACAGGTGTAAATTAAATAGATTTTCTTTGGCAGATTGTAGTTCTTGAACTAAGAGCCTGGGTGATGTCCCTGAGCTTTTTCTGTCAAATCTACCACTCTACAACTTTGAGCCGCAGTTCCAATTTTGATTTTCTGGTGGTTGTTTGGAGATAAGAGGCTCATGGACTTTCCTGCCAAGGATGGCTTCAAACCATGATTATCAGGTCTCAGCCTCCTGAGTAACCAGGATTTCAGGCATGAGCCATCGATATTTTTAATAATTTAGTAAATTGTACAGTTACAGAATGTATAAATTATCATTATAAACTTCACAATATATGTGTGTATGTACATATCAATGCATACAAATAGAAATATTTAAACATATTTGTGTATCTACAATAGATTTATGAAATCATCCTTGATTATAAAATAAAATGGAAACAAAACATAATGAGGAGGGGCTGGGAAGGTGGCTCAGTGGTAGAGGGCTTGCCTTTCATGCTTGAAGCCCTGGGTTCGATTCCTCAGCACCACCTAAGCAAAAAGAAAAAAGCCATAAGTGGTGCTGTGGCTCAAGTGGTTCAGCGCTAGCCTTGAGCTGAAGAGCTGAGGGACAGAGTCCAGGCCCAGAGTTCAGGCCCACGACTGGACGTAAACAAAGGGAATTGTCACATGTTACTTGTTTTTGACTGGAATATGAATTGTGAGAATCAGTTTGGGAAAACCATCTCTTTAACAAAATTGATATTGGCTATTAATTCTAATCCATTTATTTATCCATACTGTGCATCCTCAGATATGAGTGTCAAAATCAAAACACACTTTTTTTGCCTTTGTATTTTAATCACCTGTTATAATTTAGGAGATAGATGAAGTAATGACATAAAGATTAAAATAATAGTAAGTGAGGTTATGAGTTAGATCTGAAAATGGTTGTAAATATTCTAATAGCTAATTAAATTGCATTTTTCTTACTTTTACTCTATTGTCACGTCCCTCATTCCCACATTAAGAAAGTACATAGAAGGCTATCACTAAATTTTGTGTAAAATTATGACAAAATGTATTGAAAGAATATGGGCACAGTGGGTTTTTTTTTTTTTTTTTGCTTATTGAGACCTGTAGGTGGTAGTTGTGTTTTTGAGGAGTTGCAAAAAGTTGTGATGGAGATGGAGGGAGTGATGTGCTTTTCTGGAAAATTGGCTAGAGGATTGCTTCCAGAAAGATAGTCATGAATTCTTCCAAAAAGTTAGATCCCTTTGGAGTTGATTCTGGTGCTGGGTGATATATAAGGATCTAACTTTAGTATTCTACAAGTAGTTAACCAATTTTGCCAGCACCATTACTGAAGAGGCTGTTTTTCTTCCATTCTATTTTTTTAGCTCCCTTATCAAAGATTAGATGGCTATAGGTCTGTAGGTTCATTTCTGGGTTTTCAATTCTATTCCATTGGTCCTGAGGTCTGTTCCTGTGCCAGTACCAAGCTGTTTTTGATTACTATGGCTTTATAATAGAGTTTGAAATTTGGTATTGATATTCCTCCAGCAGTGTTCTTTCCATTGAGCAGCGTTTTTGCTATTCGGGGTCTTTTATTGTTCCATATGAATTTTTGGATTGCTTCTTCTATTTCCATGAAGAATAAAGTTGGAATTTGATAGGTATCGCATTGAATTTGTAGATA
>NW_012293461.1:0-3931 GCF_000151885.1 Dipodomys ordii | reverse complement strand
GCAGAACAGAAGGAGAAGCAGAAATAGAAGCAGAAGAAGCAGAAGCAGAACCTGTTTTTTAGAAGGAGAAGCAGGAGAAGCAGAAGAAGCAGAATCTGGAGAAGAAGGAGAAGCAGAAGCAGAAAGAGAAGCAAAAGCAGAAGGAGAAGCAGAAAGAGAAGCAGAAGAAACAGAAGAAGCAGAAGCAGAAGCAGTAGCAGAAGAAGCTGAAGATGCAGAAGCAGATAGAGAAGCAGAAGGAATAACAGAATAACGACAAGGAGAAACAGAAGGAGAAGAAGAATGAGAAGCAGAAGGAGAAGCAGGAAAAACAGAAGAAGCAGAAACAGACGGAGAAGCAGAAGAAGGAGAAGCAGAAGCAGAAGAAGAAGCAGAAGGAAAAGCACAAGCAGAAGGAGATGCAGAAGGAGTAGCAGGAGAAGCAGAAGAAGCAGAAGCAGAAGGAGAAGAAGCAGAATCAGAAGAAGCAGAAGGAGAAGTAGAAAGAGAAGCCGACGAAGAGAAGCAGAACGAGAAGCAGGAGAAGCAGAAGAAGCAGAGCGGGAGAAACAGAAGAAGAAGAAACAGAAGAAATAGAAGGAGCAGAAGCAGTAGGAGGAGCAGAAGCAGAAGGAGAAGCAGAAAGAGAAGCAGGAAAAGCAGAAGAAGCAGAAGCAGGAGAAGCAGAAGCAGAAGAAACAGGAGAAAGGACAAGAAGCAGAAGCAGAAGCAGAAGGTGAAGCAGAAACAGAAGGAGAAGCAGAAAGAGAAGGAGGGGAAGCAGATGAAGCAGAAGCAGGAGAACCAGAAGCATAAGAATCCGAAGAAGCAGAGTCAGAACATGAAGCAGAAGGAGAAGCAGGAGAAGCAGAAGAAGCAGAATCTGCAGAAGCAGAATGAGAAGCTGAAGGAGAAGCAGAAGCAGAAAGAGAATCAAAAGGAGAAGGAGAAGCGGAAGAAACAGAAGAAGAAGAAGCAGTGGCAGTTGCAGCAGAAGCAGAAGGAGAAGCAAAAGTAAAAGCAGAAGAACGAGAAGGAGAAACAGAAGGAGAAGCAGAAGGAGAAGCAGAAGGAGAAACAGAAGCAGATAGATGATGCAGAAGGAGAAGCAGAAGCAGAAGAAGATGCAGAAGGAGAAGCAGGAGAAGCAGAAGAAGCAGAAGGAGAAGGAGAAGTAGGAGAAGGAGAAGGAAGTGCCGCAGAAGCAATAGGAGAAGCAGAAGAAGAAGCAGAAGCAGAATGAGAAGCAGAAAGAGAAGCAGTAGAAGAAGAAGAAGCAGGAAAAGCAGAAGCAGCAGAAAGAGAAGAAGAAGAAGAAGAAGAAGAAGAAGAAGAAGAAGAAGAAGAAGAAGAAGAAGAAGAAGAAGAAGAAGAAGAAGAAGAAGAAGAAGCATAAGGAGAAGCATAAGGAGAAGCATAAGGAGAAGCATAAGGAGAAGCATAAGGAGAAGCAGTAGATGCAGGAGAAGCAGAAGAAATAGAATAAGCAAAAGAAGCAGAAGCAGAAGCAGTGGAGAAGCAGAAGAAGGAGAAGGAGAAGGAGCAGCAGAAGGAGAAGCAGAAGCAGAAGCAGAAAGAGAAGCAGAAACAGAAGGAGAACAAAAGGAGAAGCAGGAGAATCAGAAGAAGCAGAAGTAGAAACAGAAAGAGAAGTAGAAGAAGGAGAAGCAGAAGTAGAATCAGAAGAAACAGAAGAAGAAAAAGAAGAAACAGAAGCAAAAGAAACAGAAGAAGGAGAAGAGCAGAAGCAGAAGCAGAAGGAAAAGCAGAAGCAGAAGGAGAAGCAGAAAGAGAAGCAGGAGAAGCTGAAGAAGCAGGAGAAGAAGAAGCAGAAGAAACAGGAGAAGCCGAAGAAGCAGAAGCAGAATCTGAAGCAGAAGGAGAAACAGAAGAAGCACAATGTGAAGCAGAAGCAGAAGAAACAGAAATAGTAGAATAAGCAGAAGCAGAAGCACCAGGAGAAGCAGAAGAAGAAGAAGGAGAAGGCGAAAGAGAAGGATTAGGAGTAGGAGAAGCAAAAGGATAAGCAGAACCAGAAAGAGACGCAGAAGGAGAAGCAGCACGAGAAGTAGGAGTAGCAGGAGAAGAAGAAGCAGGAGAAGCAGAAGAAACAGAAGGCGCAGAGGCAGAATGAGAAGCAGAAGGAGAAATTGAAGCAGAAGCAGAAGGAGAAGCAGAAGCAGAAGAAGAAGCAGAAGAAGGAGAAGGACAAGGAGAAGGAGAATGAGAAGCAGAAAGAGAAGCAGAATGAGAAGCAGGAGAAGCAGAAGCTGGAGAAGCCGAAGCAGAAGAAACAGAAGAAGGGGAAGAAGCAGAAGCAGAAGGAGAAGCAGAAACAGAAGGAAAAGCAGAAAGAGAAGCAGGAGAAGCAGAAGAAGCAGCAGCAGGAGAAGCAGAAGCAGAAGAAGCCGAAAAAGCAAAAGCAGAACCTGAAGCAGAAGGAGAAGCAGGAGAAGCAGAAGAAGCAGAATCTGGAGTAGCAGAAGGAGAAGCAGAAGCAGAAAGAGAAGCAAAAGCAGAAGGAGAAGAAGAAGAAACAGAAGAAGCAGAGGCAGTAGTAGAAGAAGCAGAAGATTCAGAAGCAGAAGGAGAAGCAGAAGGAAAAGCAGAAGAACTAGAAGGAGAAGGAGAAGGAGAAACAGGAGTAGAAGCAGAAAGAGAAGCAGAAGAAGGAGCAGTAGAAGGAATAGCGGCAGGAGAAACAGAAAGAGCAGCAGAAGGAGAAGCAGGAAATGCAGAAACAGGAGAAGAACAAGCAGAAGAAACAGGAGAAGGACAAGAAGCAGAAGCAGAAGGAGAAGCAGAAAGAGAAGGAGGGGAAGCAGAAGAAGAAGAAGCAGGAGAAGCAGAAGCATAAGAATCCGAAGAAGCAGAAGCAGAACCTGAAGCAGAAGGAGAAGCAGGAGAAGCAGAAGAAGCAGAATCTGGAGAAGCAGAATGAGAAGCAGAAGGAGAAGCAGAAGCAGAAAGAGAATCAAAAGCAGAAGGAGAAGCAGAAGAAACAGAAGAAGTAGAAGCAGTAGCAGTTGTAGCAGAAGCAGTAGGAAAAGCAGAAGAACAAGAAGGAGAAGTAGAAACAGGAGAAGCAGAAGGAGAAGCAGAAAGAGAAGCAGGTAAAGCAGAAGAAGAAGAAGCAGAAGGAGAATCAGAAGGAGAAGCAGAAGAAGGAGAAGGAGAAGCAGAAGCAGAAGAAGATGCAGAAGGAGAAGCAGATGAAGCAGAAGCAGAAGGAGAAGCAGGAAAAGCAGAAGAAGCAGAAGCAAAAGGAGAAGCAAAAGAAGGAGAAGGAGAAGCAGAGGCAGAAGAAGAAGCATAAGGAAAAGCACAAGCAGAAGGAGATGCAGAAGGAGAAGCAGGAGAAGCAGAAGAAGCAGAAGATGAAGGAGAAGCAGAAGTAGGAGAATGAGAAGGAGGAGAAGCAGAAGCAGAAGGAGAAGCAGAAGCGGAATGAGAAGCAGAAAGAGAAGCAGGAGAAGCACAAGAAGCAGAAGCAGGAGTAGCCGAAAGAGAAGAAGCAGAAGAAGCAGAATCAGAAGCAGAAGTAGAAGCAGAAGCAGAAGGAGAAGCAGCAGAAGAAGTAGAACAAGAAATTCAGGCAGGAGAAACAGAAGAAGCAGAAGCAGAAGGAGAAGCAAAAAGAGAAGCAGTAGGAGAAGTAGAAGAAGCAGCAGAAGGAGAAGCAGCAGAAGAAGCAGAAAAAGAAGTAGGAGAAGCAGAAGCAGAAAGAGAAGTAGAAGCAGAAGAAGCAGAAGCAGAAGAAGAAGCAGTAGAAGCACAAGAAGCAGAAGCAGGAGAAGCAGAAGCAGAAGATAAAGAAGAAGCATAAGAAGCAGAAGCAGAGGGAGAAACAGAAGAAGGGAGAAAGAGCAGCAGAATGTGAAGGAGAAGGAGATGCAGAAGCAGAAAGAGAAGCAGAAACAGAAGGAGAAGAAGAAGGAGAAGTTGGAGAATC
>NW_012293460.1:0-2645 GCF_000151885.1 Dipodomys ordii | reverse complement strand
GCAGAAGCAGGAGAAGCAGAAGCAGAAGAAACATTTGGAAGGAGAAGAAGCAGAAGCAGAAGGAGAAGCAGAAACAGAAGGAAAAGCAGAAAGAGAAGCAGAAGAAGGAGAAGCAGAAGCAGAAGAAGCAGCAGAAGGAGAAGCAGAAGCAGAAGAAGATGCAGAAGGAGAAGCAGGAGAAGCAGGAGAAGCAGAAGAAGCAGAAGCAGAAGGAGAAGCAGAAGAAGCAGAATCTGGAGAAGCAGAAGGAGAAGCAGAAGCAAAAGGATAAGCAGAAGCAGAAAGAGACGCAGAAGGAGAAGCAGCACGAGAAGTAGGAGAAGCAGGAGAAGCAGAAGCAGGAGAAGCAGAAGAAACAGAAGACGCAGAAGCAGAATGAGAAGCAGAAGGAGAAATTGAAGCAGAAGCAGAAGCAGAAGGAGAAGCAGAAGCAGAAGGAGAAGCAGAAGAAGGAGAAGGAGAAGCAGAAAGAGAAGCAGAAAGAGAAGCATCACGAGAAGTAGGAGAAGCAGAAGCAGGAGAAGCAGAAGAAACAGAAGACGCAGAAACAGAATGAGAAGCAGAAGGAGATATTGAAGCAGAAGCAGAAGCAGAAGGAGAAGCAGAAGCAGAAGGAGAAGCAGAAGAAGGAGAAGGAGAAGCAGAAAGAGAAGCAGAAAGAGAAGCAGCACGAGAAGTAGGAGAAGCAGGAGAAGCAGAAGCAGGAGATGCAGAAGAAACAGAAGACGCAGAAGCAGAATGAGAAGCAGAGGAGAAATTGAAGCAGAAGGAGAAGCAGAAGCAGAAGGAGAAGCAGAAGAAGGAGAAGGAGAAGCAGAAAGAGAAGCAGCACGAGAAGTAGGAGAAGCAGGAGAAGCAGAAGCAGGAGAAGCAGAAGAAACAGAAGACGCAGAAGCAGAATGAGAAGAGAAGGAGAAATTGAAGCAGAAGCAGAAGCCGAAGGAGAAGCAGAAGCAGAAGGAGAAGCAGAAGAAGGAGAAGGAGAAGCAGAAAGAGAAGCACAACGAGAAGCAGGAGAAGCAGAAGCAGGAGAAGCAGGAGCAGAAGAAACATAGGAAGGAGAAGAAGCAGAAGGAGAAGCAGAAACAGAAGGAAAAGCAGAAAGAGAAGCAGGAGAAGCAGAACATGCAGCAGCAGGAGAAGCAGAAGCAGAAGAAGCAGAAGAAGCAGAACCAGAAGGAGAAGCAGGAGAAGCAGAAGAGGAAGAAGAAGCAGAATCTGGAGAAGCAGAAGGAGAAGCAAAAGCAGAAAGAGAAGCAAAAGCAGAAGGAGAAGCAGAAGACAAACAGAAGAAGCAGAGGCTGTAGCAGAAGAAGCAGAAGATGCAGAAGCAGAAGGAGAAGCAGAAGGAAAAGCAGAAGAACGAGAAGGTGAGGCAGAAGGAGAAACAGAAGGAGAAGCAGAAAGAGAAGCAGAAGAAGGAGCAGGAGAAGGAAAAACAGCAGGAGAAGCAGAAAGAGCAGCAGAAGGAGAAGCAGGAGATGCAGAAACTTGAGAAGCCGAAGCAGAAGAAACACAAGAAGGACAAGAAACAGAAGCAGAAGGAGAAGCAGAAACAGAAGGAGTAGCAGGAAGAGAAGGAGGGAAAGCAGAAGAAGCAGAAGCAGGAGAAGCAGAAGCATAAGAATGTGAAGAAGCAGAAGGAGAAACTGAAGCAGAAGGAGAAGCAGGAGAAGCAGAAGAAGCAGAATTTGAAGAAGCAGAATAAGAAGCAGAACGAGAAGCAGAAGCAGAAAGAGAATCAAAAGCTGAAGGAGAAGCAGAAGAAACAGAAGAAGTAGAAGCAGAAGCAGTTGTAGCAGAAGCAGAAGGAAAAGCAGAACAAGAAGGAGAAGGAGAAACAGAAGGAGAAGCAGAAAGAGACGCAGGTAAAGCAGACGAAGAAGAAGCAAAAGGAGAATCAGAAGGAGAAGCAGAAGAAGCAGAAGCAGGAGGAGAAGCAGGAAAAGCAGAAGAAGCAGAAGCAGGAGGAGAAGCAGGAAAAGCAGAAGAAGCTGTAGCAAAAGGAGAAGCAAAAGAAGGAGAAGGAGATGCAGAAGCAGAAGCATAAGGACAAGCACAAGCAGAAGGAGATGCAGAAGGACAAGCAGGAGAAGCATAAGAATCAGAAGCTGAAGGAGAAGCAGAAGTAGGAGAAGGAGAAGGAGGAGAAGCAGAAGGAGAAGCAGAAGCAGAATGAGAAGCAGAAAGAAAAGCAGGAGAAGGACAAGAAGCAGAAGCAGGAGAAGCCGAAAGAGAAGAAGCAGAAGAAGCAGAAACATTAGCAGAAGGAGAAGCAGAAGCAGAAGGAGAATCAGCAGAAGAAGTAGAACCAGAAATTCAGGCAGGAGAAACAGAAGAAGCAGAAGCAGAAGCAGAAGGAGAAGCAAAAAGAGAAGCACAAGGAGTAGTAAAAGAAGCAGCAGAAGGAGAAGCAGGAGAAGAAGCAGAAAAACAAGCAGGAGAAGCAGAAGCAGAAAGAGAAGTAGAAGCAGAAGAAGCAGAAGCAGAAGAAGAAGCAGTAGAAGCATAAGAAGCAGAAGCTGGAGAAGCATAAGCAGAAGAAAAAGAAGAAGCATAAGAAGCTGAAATAGAAGCAAAGGGAGAAACAGAAGAAGGAGAAGGAGCAGCAGAAGGAGAAGCAGAAGCAGAAAGAGAAGCAGAAA
>NW_012293459.1:0-6577 GCF_000151885.1 Dipodomys ordii | reverse complement strand
TCACTGAGTACCCTCTGTATCGACGTTGTGTCCCGCTGTGTCCCGCTGTGTCCTCGCTGTGTTCCCCGCTGTGTCCCGCTGTGTCCCCTGCTGTGTCCCCCGCTGTGTCCTCCCTGTGTCCCACGCTGTGTCCTGCTGTGTCCTCGCTGGGTCCCCCGCTGTGTCCCGCTGTGTCCCCCACTGTGTCCCGCTGTGTCCGACTGTGTGCCGCTCTGTCCCCGCTGTGTCCCGCTGTGTCAGTGGTGTCCCGCTGTGTCCCCGCTGTGTGCCCGCTGTGTCCCGCTGTGTACCCCGCTGTGTCCAGCTGTGTCACCGAGGTGTCCCGCTGTGGCCCTACTCGGTCTCCGCTTTGTCCCCCGCTGAGTTCCGCTGTGTCCCGCTGCGTCCTTGCTGTGTCCCCCGCTGTGTCCCGCTGTATCCCCGCTATGTCCCCAGCTGTGTTCCGCTGTGTACTGCTCTGTACCCCGCTGTGTCTCGCTATGTTCCCGCAGTGTCCCGCTGTGTCCCGCTGTGTCCCGCTGTGTCCTCGCTGTGTCCCCTGCTGTGTCCTGTTGTTTCCCCAGCTGTGTACCTCGCTGTGTCCCGCTGTGTCCCCGCTGTATCGAGGCTGGGTCCCGCTGGGTCCCGCTGTGTCCGGCTGTGCCCCCACTGTGTCCCGTTGTGTCCAAAGCTGTGTACCATGCCGTGTAACGCTGTGTCCCCGCTGTATCGACGCTGTGTCCCGCTGTGTCCTCGCTGTGTTTCCCGCTGTGTCCCGCTGTGTCCCCCGCTGTGTCCCCCGCTGTGTCCTCACTGTGTCCCCTGCTGTGTCCCGCTGTGTCCTCACTGGGTCCCCAACTGTGTCCCGCTGTGTCCCCTGCTGTGTCGCGCTGTGTCCGGCTGTGTCCTGCTCTGTCCCCGCTGTGTCCCGCTGTGTCCCGCTGTGTCCCCGCTGTGTGCCTGCTGTGTCCCGCTGTGTCTGCCGCTTTGTCCTGCTGTGTCCCACTGTGTCCCCGCTGTGTCCCGTTGTGTCCCGCTGTGTCCCCGCTGTGTGCCCGCTGTGTCCCTCTGTGTACACCGTTGTGTCCAGCTGTGTATCCGCTGTGTCCCGCTGTGTCCCCTCTCTGTCCTCTGCTGTTCCCCGCTGTGTCCCCCGCTGTGTCCCGCTGTGTCCCGCTGTGTCCCGCTGTGTCACACTGTGTTCCGTGTTGTCCCGCTTTGTCCCCCGCTGTGACCTCGCTTTGTTTCCCGATGTGTCCCGCTGTGTACCACTCTGTGACCCCGCTGTGTCCCGCTCTGTACCCGCTGTGTCCCGCTATGTTCCCGCAGTGTCCCCGCTGTGTCCCGCTGTGTCCTCGCTGTGTCCACCGCTGTGTCCCGTTGTGTCCTCAGCTGTGTACCCCGCTGTGTCCCGCTGTGTCCCCTCTGTATCGACGCTCTGTCCTGCTGGGTCCCGCTGTGTCCTCGATGTGTTCCCCGTTGTGTCCCGCTGTGTCCCCTGCTGTGTCCCCCGCTGTGTCCTGCTGTGTCCCTGCTGTGTCCCCGCTGTGCCCCGCTGTGTCCCGCTTTGTCCTCGCTGTGTCCCAAGCTGTGTACCGCTGTGTCCCCCGCTGTGTCCCGCTGTGTCCTGCTGTGTCCCCGTTGTGTCCTACTGTGTCCCCCGCTGTGTCCCGCTGTGTACCGCTGTGTACCCCTCTGTGTCCCCCGCTGTGTCCCGCTGTGTCCCCCGCTGTGACCCGCTGTGTCCCGCTGTGTCCCCCGCTGTGACCAGCTGTGTCCCGCTTTGTCCCCTGCTGTGTCCCCACTGTGTGCCCCTTGTGTCCCGCTGTGTACCCCGCTGTGTCCAGCTGTGTTCCCGATGTGTCCCACTGTGTACCCTCTCTGTCCCCTGCTGTCCCCCTTAGTGTCTCCCGCTGTGTCCCCTCTCTGTCCCCTGCTGTCCCCCGCTGTGTCTCCCGCTGTGTCCCGCTGTGTCGCCCGCTTTGTCCCGCTGGGCCCCTGCAGTGTCCCCGCTGTGTCACACTGTGTCACACTGTGTCCCGTGTTGTCCCGCTTTGGCCCCCGCTGTGACCTCGCTGTGTTTCTCGCTGTGTCCCGCTGTGTACCCTTCTGTGTCCCCCGCTGTGTCCCGCTGTGTCCCGCTGTGACCCGCTGTGTCCTCGCTGTGTCCCCCGCTGTGTCCCGCTGTGTCCCCCGCTGTGACCCGCTGTGTCCTGCTGTGTCCCCCACTGTGTCCCTGCTGTCTCCCCGGTGTGTCACACTGTTTCCCGCTGTGTACTGCTGTGTCTCCCCCTGAGTTCCTCTGTGTCCCGCTGTGTCCCAATGTGTCCTCGCTGTGTCACGCTCTGTCCTGCTCTGTCCCCGCTGTGTCCTGCTTTGTCCCGCTGTGTCCCCACTGTGTGCCCGCTGTGTCCCTCTGTGTACCCCGCTGTGTCCGCTGTGTCCCCTCTCTGTCCTCTGCTGTCCCCCGCTGTGTCCCCCGCTGTGTCCCCCACTGTGACCCGCTGTGTCCCGCTGTGTCCCCCGCTGTGTCCCCACTGTGTGCCCCCTGTGTCCCACTGTGTACCCCGCTATGTCCAGCTGTGTTCCCGCTGTGTCCACTGCTGTGTCCTGCTGTGTACTCCGCTGTGTCCCGCTATGTTCCCGCAGTGTCCCCGCTGTGTCCCGCTGTGTCCCGCTCTGGCCCTGCTGTATCCCGCTGTGTCCCCCTGTGTCCCCCGCTGTGTCCCGCTATGTTCCCGCAGTGTCCCCGCTGTGTCCCGCTGTGTCCCACTGTGTCCCGTGGTGTCCCAGTTTGTCCTTCGCTGTGTCCCCAGGTGAGTCCCCGCTGTGTCCCGCTTTGTCCCCCACTGGGTCTCGCTGTGTCCCCACAGGGTCACCGCTGTTTCCCGCTGTGACCCGTTGTGTTCCGTGGTGTCCCGCTTTGTCCCCCGCTGTGTCCCCCTCTGAGTCCCCGCTGTGTCCCCCGCTTTGTACCGCTGTGTCCGTGCAGTGTCCCCGCTGTGTCCCGCTGTGTCACACTGTCCCGTGGTGTCCTGCTTTGTCCCCCGCTGTGTCCCCCACTGAGTCCCCTCTGTGTCGCAACTGTGTCCCGCTGTGTCCTCACTGTGTCCCCCGCTGTCTCCCGCTGTGTCCCCCCTGTATCCCGCACCCCACTGTGCCGCTGTGTCCTCGCTGTGTCCCCCACTGTGTCCAGCTGTGTCCTCCGTGTATCCCCAGCTGTGTCCCGCTGTGTCCCTCTGTGTACCCCGCTGTGTCCCGCTATGTTTCGGGCAGTGTCCTCGCTGTGTCCCGCTGTGTCTCGCTTGACCTCGCTGTGTCCCCCACTGTGTCACTTTGTGTCCCCAGCTGTGTACCCCGCTGTGTCCTGCTGTGTCCCCACTGTATCAACGATGTGTCCTGCTGAGTCCCGCTGTGTCCTCGCTGTGTTCCTCGATGTGTCCCGCTGTGTCCCCCTCTGTGTCCCCGCTGTGTCCCTGCTGTGTCCCTGCTGTGTCTCCGCTGTGTCCCACTGTGTCCAGCTGAGTCCTCACTGTGTCCCATACTGTGTTCCACTGTGTCCCGCTGTGTTCCCACTGTGTCCCGCTGTGTCCACCGCTGTGTCCCGCTGTGTCCCGATGTGTCCATGCTGTGACCCTCTCTGTCCCCGCTGTATTGACGCTGTGTCCCGGTGTGTCCCGCTGTGTCCGCGCTGTGTTTCCGGATGTGTCCCGCTGTGTACCACTCTGTGTCCCCCGCTGTATCCCTCTGTGTCCCCTCTCTGTCCTCTGCTGGCCCCCGCTGAGTCCCCCACTGTGTCTCGCTGTGTCGCCCGCTTTGTCTCGCTGGGCCCCTGCAGTGTCCCCGCTGTGTCCCACTGTGTCACACTGTGTCCCGTGTTGTCCCGCTTTGTCCCCCGCTGTGACCTCGCAGTGTTTCCCGCTGTGTCCCGCTGTGTCCTCGCTGTGTTCCCCGCTGTGTCCTGCTGTGTCCACCGTTGTGTCCACCGCTGTGTCCTCGCTGTGTCCCCCGCTGTGTCCCGCTGTGTCCTCGCTGGGTCCCCCGCTGTGTCCCGCTGTGTCCCCCGCTTTGTCCCGCTGTGTCCGACTGTGTCCCGCTGTGTCCCCCGGTGTGTCCCGCTGTGTCCCTCTGTGTCCCCGCTCTGTCCCCGCTGTGTCCCGCTGTGTCCCTCTGTGTCCCCGCTGTGTGTATGCTGTGTCCCGCTGTGTACCCCGCTGTGTCCAGCTGTGTCCTTTTGTGTCACGCTGTTTCCCCGCTGTGTCCCTGCTGTGTCCCTCTGTGTACCCCGCTGTGTCCAGCTTTGTCCCCGCTGTGTCTCGCTGTGTCCCACGCTCTGTCCCACACTGTGTCCCGCAGTGTGCCGCGCTGTGTCCCGCTGTGTCCCCCGCTGTATCCCACTGTGTCCCCCGCTGAGTCCCCGCTTTGTCACCGCTGTGTCCCGCTGTTTCCTTGCTGTGTCCCCTGCTGTCTCCCTCTCTGTCCCCCGCTGTGTCTCACGCTTAGTCCCCGCTGTGTCCCACTGTGTCCCGCTGAGTCCGTCTGTGCCCCCACTGTGTCCCGTTGTGTCCACAGTGTGTACCACGCTGTGTAAAGCTGTGTGCCCGCTGTATCGACGCTGTGTCCCGCTGTATCCTGGCTGTGTCCCCCGCTGTCTCCAGCTCTGTCCACCGCTGTGTCTCACGCTTTGTACCCGCTGTGTCCCACTGTGTCCCGCTGTGTCCCGCTTTGCCCCCACTGTGTCCCGTTGTGTCCACAGCTGTGTACCACGCTGTGTAACGCTGTGTGCCCGCTGTATCGACGCTGTTTCCCCCTAGGTCCCGCTGTGTCCTCGCTGTATTCCCCGCTGTGTCCGGCTGTGTCCCCCGCTGTGTCCCCTTCTGTGTCCTCGCTGTGTCCCCCGCTGTTGCCCGCTGTAGCCCCCTGTGTCCCCCGCTGTGTCCTGCTGTGTCCCGCTGTGTGCAACTGTGTCCCGTGTGTACTCCATTGTGTCCAGCTGTGTCACCGCTGTGTAACCCGCTGTGTCCCGCTCTGTCCTCGCTGCGTTCCCCACTCTATCCCACTGTGTACCCCTCTGTGTCCCACGGTATCCCGCTTTGTCCCCTGCTGTGTCCCCCGCTGAGTCTCTTCTGTGTCGCCGCTGTGTCCCGCTGTGTCCTCGCTGTGTCCCCCGCTGTGTCCCGCTGAGTCCCGCTCTGTCCCCGCTGTGTCCCCGCTGTGTCCCAATGTGTCCTCGCTATGTCCCCCGCTGTGTCCCACTGTGTCACCACTGTGTCCCCCGTTGTGTCCCGCTGTGTCCCTATGTGTCCCCCGCCGTATCCCCCGATGTATCCCGCTGTGTCCCCCACTGGGTCCCGCTGAGTCCTGCTATGTCCCCGCTGTGTCCCTTCTGTGTCCCAATGTGTCCTCGCTGTGTCCCCCGTTGTGTCCCACTGTGTCCCCTGCTTTTTCCCCCGCTTTGTCCCGGTGTGTTCCCCCTCTGTCCCCCGCTGTGTCCCGCTGTGTCCCGCTGTGTCCCCCGATGTGTCCCCCGCTCTCCCCCGCTGTATCCCGCTGTGTCCACCGGTGTGTCCCGCTGTGTCCCCGCAGGATCACTGCTGTTTCTGCTGTGTTTCGCTGTGTTCCATGGTGTCCCGGTTTGTCCCCCGCTGTGTCCCTTTCTGAGTCCCCGCTGTGTTCCCGCTGTGTCTCCCTGTGTCCTCGCTGTGTCCCCAGCTGTCTCCTGCTATGTCCCACGCTGTGTCTCACGCTTTGTCCCCGCTGTGTCCCACTGTGTCCCGCTGTGTCCCGCTGTGCCCCCACTGTGTCCCGTTGTGTCCACAGCTGTGTACCACGCTGTGTAATGCTGTGTACCCGCTGTATCGATGCTGTGTCCCGCTGGGTCCCGCTGTGTCCTCGCCATGTTCCCCACTGTGTCCCCCTCTGTGTCCCCCTCTGTGTGCTCGCTGTTTCCCCGCTGTGTCCCGCTGTGTCCCCGCTGTGTCCCCCGGTGTGTCCCGCTGTGTCCCGCTGTGTCCCGCTCTGTCCCTGCTGTGTCCTCGCTGTGTACTCCATTGTGTCAGTCTGTGTCAACGCTGTGTCTCGCTGTGTCCCCTCTTTGTCTCCGCTGTCCCCTGCTATGTCCCATGTTGTGTCCCGCTGTGTCCCGCTGTGTCCCGCTGTGTCCCGCTCTGTCCCCGCTGTGTCCCGCTGTGTCCTCGTTGTGTCCCGCTGTGTAGCTTGTTGTGTCGAGCTGTGTCACTGCTGTGTCCCGCTGTGTCCCGCCGTGTCCCCTGTTGTGTCCTCGCTGTGTCCCCTGCTGTGTCCCGCTGTGTCCTCGCTGGGTCCCCCACTGTGTCACGCTGTGACCCCTGGAATGTCCTGCTGTGTCACGCTCAGGCCCAGCTGTGTCCCACTGTGTCCCCCTATGTAACCACTGTGTGCCCACTGTGTCCTGCTGGGAACTCCATTGTGACCAACTGAGTCACAAGTGTGTGCCCCTGTGGACCCACTCTGTCTCCGCTGTCCTCCGCTGTGTCCCCCGCTGTGACCCACTGTGTACCGCTGAGACACCCGATATGTCCCGCTGCGTACCCGTAGTGTGCCTGCTGTGTCCCGCTGA
>NW_012293458.1:0-2973 GCF_000151885.1 Dipodomys ordii | reverse complement strand
TAGCAGGACACAGCAGGGTACACAGAGGCAGACACAGCGGTACACATCGGGACACAGCGGGGACACAGTGGGACACAGCGGGACACAGCGGGGACACAGCGGGACATCGTGGGGACAAAGCAGGGACAGAGCGGGACACAGAGGTACACAGCGAGGGACACAACGGGGGACAGTGGGGACAAACCGGGGAACAACGGGGACACAGCGGGACACAGCGGGGACACAGCGAGTACACAGCGGGACAGAGCCGGACACAGCAGGACACAGACAGGAACACAGCGGGGGACACAGCAGGACACAGTGGGACACAGCGGGGTACGCAGTGGGACACATCGGGGATACAGCAGGGACAGAGCGGGACACAGCGGGGGACAGAGCAGGATATTGCGGGGGACACAGCGGGACACAGCAGGGACCCAGCGGGACAGAGCGGGGAACACAGCGGGATATAGCAGGGGACACACCGAGGACAAAGCGGGACACAGAGGGACACAGCAGGGGACACAGCAAGGCCACAGCGGGACACAGCGGGACACAGCGGGGGACACAGCAGGGGACACAGCAGGACACAGGGGGACACAGTGGGACACAGCGGGGACACAGCAGGGGACACAGCGGGACACAAAGGGGGCCCCAGCGTTACACAGAGGGGACACAGCGGGACACAGCGGGGACACAGCAGGGGACACAGCAGGACACAGAGGGGAACAAAGGGGGCACACAGTGGGACACAATGGGGGACACAGAGGGACAAAGCGAGACACAGTGGGGACAGAGTGGGACACAGCAGGACACAGCGGGGTACACAGAGGCCGACACAGCGGTACACATCGGGACACAGCGGTGACACAGCGGGACACAGCGGGACACAGCGGGGACACAGCAGGACACAGCGGGGACACAGCGGGGACACAGCGAGACACAGCGGGTCCCAGCGGGGACACAGCGGGGACACAGCAGGACACAGCGGGGGACACAGAGGCGGACACAGCAGAACACAGCGGGACACAGCGCGACACAGCGGGACACAGCGGGGACACAGCGAGGACACAGTGGGACACAGCGGGGAACACAGCAGGGGACACAGCGGGACACAGCGGGACACAGCGGGGGACACAGCATGGACACAGCAAGTCACAGCGGGGAAATAGTGGGGGACACAGCGGAGGACACAGCAGGATATAGAAGGACACAGCGAGTACACAGCGGGACACAGGAGGACACAGCGGGGACACAGCGGGGAAGCAGCGGGGGACACAGTGGGACACTGCGGGGACTCAGAGGGGTTTAGCGGTTACACAGTGATGACACACAAGGGACACAGCAGGACACAGCGGGGACACAGCGGGACCCAGCGGGACTCAGCAGGGACACAGCGGGGACACAGCGGGACACAGCGGGGGACACAGCAGGGGACACAGCGGGGGACAGCGGGGACACAGAGGGACACAGCAGGACACAGCGGGGACACAGCAAGGACACAACGGGACACAGTGGGACACAGCGGGGGACACAGCAGGGGACACAGCGGGACACAGCGGGGGACACAGCGGGACACAGGGGGACAAAGCGGGGGACAAAGCGGGGACACAGCGGGACAAAACGGGACACAGCTGGACACAGAGGGGACACAGCATGGGACACAGTGGGGGACAGAAGGAACACAGCCGGACACAGCAGGACACAGCGGGAAAAAGTGGGGACACAACGAAGACAAAGCGGGACACAGCGGGACACAGAGGGGACACAGCGGGGGACAGCAGGGAGACACAGCGGGGACACAGCTGGGACACAGCGGAACACAGTGGGGACACAGCGGGGGACAGCAGGGAGACACAGCGGGGACACAGCGGGGACACATCGGTACACAGCGGGACACAGGGGGTCCAAAGCAGGACACAGCGGGAAACACAACCGGACACAAGGGGGACACAGCGGGACACAGCGGGGGCACAGCAGGACAAAGAGGGACACAGTGGGGACAGAGTGGGACACAGCGGGGACACAGCGGGGGACACAGCGGGGACACAGCGGGACACACCGGGGACACAGCTGTGACACAGCGGGACACAACAGCGACACAGTGGAACACAGCGGGGGACACAGCGGGACACAGCCTGGGACAGAGCGGGACACAGCGTGGACACAGCGGGACACATCGAGACACAGCAGTGACAAAGCGGCGACACAGCGGGACACATCGGGACACAGCGGGGACACAGCGGGAGACAGAGGGGACACACCGGTTGACAACGGGGACACAGCAGGACAGCGCGGGGGTCACAGTGGGAAACAGAGGAGACACAGGGGGCCACAGGGGGCGACACAGAGGGACACAGCGGGACACAGCGGGACAGAGCGGGGACACAGCGGGGACAAAGCGGGGGACACAGTGGGGGACACAGCGGTAAACAGCGGGGGACACAGCGGGACTCAGCTGGGGACACACCAAAGGACAGAGCGGGTGACACAGCGGGGAAAACAGCGGGAAACAGTGGGGGACACAGCGAGGACACAGCAGGACACAGTGGGAGACACAGCAGGACACAGCGGGGTACACAGAGGCAGACACAGCGGTACACATCGGGACACAGCGGTGACAGAGAGGGACACAGCGGGGACACAGCAGGACACAGCGGGGACACAGCGGGGACACAGCGAGACACAGCGGGACCCAGCGGGGACACAGCTGGGACACAGCAGGACACAGCGGGGGACACAGAGGCGGACACAGCAGAACAAAGCGGGACACAGCGCGACACAGCGGGACACAGCGGGGACACAGCGAGGACCCAGTGGGACACAGCGGGGAACACAGCGGGGGACACAGCGGGACACAGCGGGACACAGCGGGGGACACAGCATGGACACAGCAAGTCACAGCGGGGAAATAGTGGGGGACACAGCGGGGGACACAGCAGATACAGAAGGACACAGCGAGGACACAGCGGGACACAGCGGACACAGCGGGGA
>NW_012293457.1:0-2376 GCF_000151885.1 Dipodomys ordii | reverse complement strand
CTCGCCGTGTCCCCGCTGTGTCCCGCTGTGTCGTCGCTGTGTCCCCCGCTGTGTCCCGCTGTGTCCCTCTGTGTCCTCTGCTGTGTCCCCTGCTCTGTCTCACTGTGTCCCCCGATGTGTCCCGCTGTGTCCCGCTGTGAACTGCTGTGTCCCCCGCTGAGTCCCGCTGTGTCCCTGCTGTGTCCCAATGTGTCCTCGCTGTGTCCCCCGTTGTGTCCCGCTGTGTCCCCCCTGTGTCCCCCTCTGTGTCCCGCTGTGTCCCGCTGTGAACTACTGTGTCGCCCGCTGAGTCCCGCTGTGTCCCCGCTGTGTCCCTATGTGTCCTCGCTGTGTCCCCCGCTGTGTCCTTCTGTGTCCCCCATGTGTCCCCCGCTGTGTCCCGCTGTGTCGAATGCTGTGTCCCCGCTGTGTCCCGCTGTGTCCTGCTGTGTCCCCCGCTGTGTCCAACGCTGTGTCCCGCTGAGTCATCGCTGTGTCCCCCTCTGTGTCCCGCTGTGTCCCGCTGTGAACTTCTGTGTCCCCGCTGAGTCCCGCTGTGTCCCCGCAGTGTCCCAATGTGTCCTCGCTGTGTCCCACGCTGTGCCCCGCTGTGTCCCGCTGTGTCCCGCTGTGTCCTCGCTGTGTCCCACGCTGTGCCCCGCTGTGTCCAGCTGTGTCCCCACTGTGTCCTGCTGTGTCCCCTCTCTGTCTACCGGTGTCCCCTGCTGTGTCTCCCGCTGTTGCCTGCTGTGTGCCCCGCTGTGTCCCGCTGTGTCCCGTGGTGTCCGGTTTCTCCTCCGCTGTGTTCCGCTGTGTCCTCGTTGTGTCCCCTGCTGTTTCCCGCTGTGTCCCCTGATGTGCCCCGCTTTGTCCCGCTATGTCCCGCTTTGTCCCGCTGTGTCCCGCTGTGTCTCCCGCTTTGTCCCGCTGTGTCCCCGAAGTGTCCCAGCTGTGTTTTGGTGTATTCCACTGTGTCCCGTGGTGTCCCGCTTTGTCCCCCGCTGTGTCCCCCGCTGAGTCCCCTCTTTGTCCTCACTGTGTCCCCCGCTGTGTCCCGCTTTGTCCCACGCTGTGTCCCGCTCTGTCGCGCTCTGTCCCCCGCTGTGTCCCTGCTGTGCCCCACTGTGTCCCGCTGTGTCCCGCTGTGTACTGCTGTGTCCCCCGCTGAGTCCCCCTGTGTGCCCGCGGTGTCCCAACGTGTCCTCGCTGTGTCCCCCGCTGTCTCCCGCTTTGTCCCACGCTGTGTCCCGCTGTGTCCCGCTGTGTCCTCGCTGTGTCCCACGCTGTGCCGCACTGTGTCACCGCTGTGTCCCCCGCAGTGTCCCGCTCTGTCCCGCTCTGTCCCCCGCTGTGTCCCTGCTGTGCTCCGCTCTGTCCCGCTGTGTACTGCTGTGTCCCCCGCTGAGTCCCGCTGTATCCCTGCTGTGTCCCAACGTGTCCTCGCTGTGTCCCGCGCTGTGTCCCGCTATGTCCCCCCTGAGTCTCCCACTGTGTCCCGCTGTGTCCCTCTGTGTCCTCTGCGGTGTCCCCTGCTCTGCCTCACTGTGTCCCCCGATGTGTCTCGCTGTGTCCCCGCTGTGTCCCAATGTGTCCTCGCCGTGTCCCCCGCTGTCTCCCGCTGTGTCCCTCTGTGTCCCCGCTGTGTCCATATGTGTCCTCGCTGTGTCCCCCGCTGTGTCCCTCTGTGTCCCCCCTGTGTCCCCCGCTGTGTCCCGCTGTGTCCAATGCTGTGTCCCCGCTGTGTCCCGCTGTGTACTGCTGTGTCCCCCGCTGTGTCCCCCGCTGTGTCGTCGCTGTGTCCCCGGCTGTGTTCCGCTGTGTCTCCACTGTGAGCTGCTGTGTCCTCGCGTTTTCCCCCGCTGTCTCCCGCTTTGTCCCACGCTGTGTCCCGCTGTGTCCCGCTGTGTCCCGCTGTGAACTGTTGTGTCCCCCACTGAGTCCTGCTGTGTCCCCGCTGTGTCCCTATGTGTCCTCGATGTGTCCCCCGCTGGATCCCGCTGTGTCCTTTCTGTGTCCCACGCTGTGCCACACTGTGTTACCGCTGTGTCCACCGCTGTGTCCCCCTCTGTCTTGCTCTGTCCCCCGCTGTGTCCCTGCTGTGCCCCGCTGTGTCCCGCTGTGTCCCGCTGTGTACTGCTGTGTCCCCCGCTGAGTCCCGCTGTGTGCCCGCGGTGTCCCAATGTGTCCTCGCTGTGTCCCCCGCTGTCTCCCGCTTTGTCTCACGCTGTGTCCCGCTGTGTTCCACTGTGTCCTCGCTGTGTCCAACGCTGTGTCCCTCTGTGTCCCTCTATGTCCTCTGCTGTGTGCCCTGTTCTGTCTCACTGTGTCCCCCGATGTGTCACGCTGTGTCCACGCTGTGTCCCAATATGTCCTCGCCGTGTCCCCCGCTGTGTCCCG
>NW_012293456.1:0-4202 GCF_000151885.1 Dipodomys ordii | reverse complement strand
TCACGCTGTGTCCACACTGTGTCCCAATATGACCTCGCCGTGTCCCCCGCTGTGTCCCGCTGTGTCCCCCCTGTGTCCCCCGCTGTGTCCCGCTGTGTCCCTCTGTGTCCTCTGCTGTGTCCCCTGCTCTGTCTCACTGTGTCCCCCGATGTGTCCCGCTGTGTCCCGCTGTGAACTGCTGTGTCCCCCACTGAGTCCCGCTGTGTCCCTGCTGTGTCCCAATGTGTCCTCGCTGTGTCCCCCGTTGTGTCCCGCTGTGTCCCCCCTGTGTCCCCCGCTGTGTCCCGCTGTGTCCCGCTGTGAACTACTGTGTCGCCCGCTGAGTCCCGCTGTGTCCCCGCTGTGTCCCTATGTGTCCTCGCTGTGTCCCCCGCTGTGTCCTTCTGTGTCCCCCATGTGTCCCCCGCTTTGTCCCGCTGTGTCGAATGCTGTGTCCCCGCTGTGTCCCGCTGTGTCCTGCTGTGTCCCCCGCTGTGTCCTACGCTGTGTCCCGCTGAGTCGTCACTGTTTCCCCCTCTGTGTCCCGCTGTGTCCCGCTGTGAACTTCTGTGTCCCCGCTGAGTCCCGCTGTGTCCCCGCAGTGTCCCAATGTGTCCTCGCTGTGTCCCCCGCTGTCTGCCGCTTTGTCCCACGCTGTGTCCCGCTGTGTCCCGCTGTGTCCTCGCTGTGTCCCACGCTGTGCCGCACTGTGTCACCGCTGTGTCCCCTGCTGTGTCCCGCTGTGTCCCGCTCTGTCCCCCGCTGTGTCCCTGCTGTGCTCCGCTGTGTCCCGCTGTGTACTGCTGTATCCCCCACTGAGTCCCGCTGTATCCCTGCTGTGTCCCAATGTGTCCTCGCTGTGTCCCGCGCTGTGTCCCCCTTGAGTCCCCCACTCTGTCCCGCTGTGTCCCTCTGTGTCCTCTGCGGTGTCCCCTGCTCTGTCTCACTGTTTCCCCAGATATGTCACGCTGTGTCCCCGCTGTGTCCCAATGTATCCTCGCCGTGTCCCCCGCTGTGTCCCGCTGTGTCCCTCCTGTGTCCCCCGCTGTGTCCCGCTGTGTCCCTCTGTGTCCTCTGCTGTGTCCCCTGCTCTGTCACACTGTGTCCCCGATGTGTCACGCTGTGTCCCACTGTGAACTGCTGTGTCCCCCACTGAGTCCCGCTGTGTCCCCCGCTGTGTCCCGCAGTGTCCCCCCTGTGTCCACCGCTGTGTCCCGCTGTGTCCACTGCTGTGTCCCCGCTGTGTCCCGCTGTGAACCGCTGTGTCCCCAGCTGTGTACCCCGCTGTGTCCCGCTGTGTCGTCGCTGTGTCCTCACTGTGTCCCGCTGTGTCCCCGCTGTGACCCGCTGTGTCCTCGCTGTGTTCCCCGCTGTCTCCCGCTTTGTCCCACGCTGTGTCTCGCTGTGTTCTCGCTGTGTACCATGCTGTGCCCCACTGTGTCACCGCTGTGTCCCCTGCTGTGTCGCGCTGTGTCCCGCTCTGTCTCCAGCTGTGTCCCTGCTGTGCCCCGCTGTGTCCCGCTGTGTCCCGCTGTGTACGGCTGTGTCCCACGCTGAGTCCCGCTGTGTCCCCGCTGTGTCCCAATGTGTCCTCACTGTGTCCCCCGCTATTTCCCGCTGTGTCCTCCCTGTGTCCCCGCTGTGTCCCGCTGTGTCCCTCTGTGCCCTCTGCTGTGTCCTCTGCTCTGTCTCACTGTGTCCCCCGCTGTGTCCCGCTGTGTCCCGCTGTGAACTGCTGTGTACCCCGCTGAGTCCCGCTGTGTCCCCGCTGTGTCCCGCTGTGTCCTCTCTGTGTCCCACGCTGTGCCACACTGTGTTACCGCTGTGTCCACCGCTGTGTCCCGCTCTGTCTTGCTCTGTCCCACACTGTGTCCCCGCTGAGTCCCGCTGTGTCCCCGCTGTGTCCCAATGTGTCCTCGCTGTGTCCCCCGCTGTGTCCCGCTGTGTCCCCCTGTGTCCCCCGCTGTGTCCCGCTGTGTCCACAGCTGTGTCCGCGCTGTTTCCCGCTGTGTCCCCCGCTGTGTCCCCCGTTGTGTCCCACTGTGTAGTCGCTGTGTCCCCTGCTGTGTCCCCGCTGTGACCCGCTATGTCCACGCTGTGTCCCCCGCTGTCTCCTGCTTTGTCCCACGCTGTGTCCCGCTGTGTCCCTCTGAGTCTTCGCTGTGTCCCACACTGTGCCACACTCTGTCACCGCTGTGTCGAGCTGTGTCCCAGTCTGTCCCCTGCTGTGTCCCTGCTGTGCCCCACTGTGTCCCGCTGTGTCCCGCTGTGTACTGCTGTGTCCCCCGCTGAGTCTTGCTGTGTCCCCGCTGTGTCCCAAAGTGTCCTCGCTGTGTCCCCCGCTGTGTCCCGCTGTGTCCCCCTTGTGTCCCCCGATATGTCCCGCTGTGTCCCTCTGTGCCCTCTGCTGTGTCCCCTGCTCTGTCTCACTGTGTCCCCCGTGTCCCCCGCTGTGTCCCGCTGTGTCCCGCTGTGAACTGCTGTGTCCCCCGCTGAGCCCCGCTGTGTCCCCGCTGTGTCCCTATGTGTCCTCGCTGTGTCCCCCGCTGTGTCCCGCTGTGTCCTCTCTGTGTCCCACGCTGTGCCCTGCTGTGTCCAGCTGTGTCCCCGCTGTGTCCCGCTGTGTCCCTTCTCTGTCCCCGCTGTCCCCTGTTGTGTCCCCCGCTGTTTCCTGCTGTGTTCCCCGCTGTGTACCGCTGTGTTCCGTAGTGTCCGGTTTCTCCCCCGCTGTGTTCCGCTGTGTCCTCGTTGTGTCCCCCGCTGTGTCCCTCTGTGTCCCCCGCTGTGCCCCGCTTTGTCCCGCTGTGTCCCGCTGTGTCCCGCTGTGTCCCCAGCTGTGTCCCGTTGTGTCCCGCTGTGTCCTCGCTGTGTCCCACACTGTGCCCCACTGTGTCACCGTTGTGTCCCCCGCTGTGTCCAGCTGTGTCCCGCTCTGTCCCCCGCTGTGTCCCTGCTGTGCCCTGCTGTGTCCCGCTGTGTCCCGCAGTGTACTGCTGTGTCCCCCGCTGAGTCCCGCTGTGTCCCCGCTGTGTCCCAATGTGTCCTCGCTGTGTCCCCCGCTGTGTCTCGCTGTGTCCCCCTGTGTCCCCCGCTGTGTCCCGCTGTGCCCTCTGCTGTGTCCCCTGCTCTGTCTCACTGTGTCCCCCGCTGTGTCCCACTGTGTCCCCAGCTGTGTACCCCGCTGTGTCCCCGCTGTGACCAGCTGTGTCCTCGCTGTGTCCCCCGCTGTCTCCCGCTTTGTCCCACGCTGTGTCCCGCTGTGTCCTCGCTGTGTCCTCGCTGTGTACCACGCTGTGCCCCACTGTGTCACCGCTGTGTCCCCTGCTGTGTCCCGCTCTGTCCCGCTCTGTCCCCCGCTGTGTCCCTGCTGTGATCCGCTTTGTCCCGCTGTGTCCCGCTGTGTACGGCTGTGTCCCACGCTGAGTCCTGCTGTGTCCCCGCTGTGTCCCAATGTGTCCTCGCTGTGTCCCCCGCTGTGTCCCGCTGAGTCCCCCCTGTGTCCCCCGCTGTGTCCCGCTGTGCCCACTGCTGTGTCCCCGCTGTGTCCCGCTGTGTCCCGCTGTGTCCCCCGCTGTGTCCCCCATTGTGTCCCACTGTGTAGTCGCTGTGTCCCCCGATGTGTCCCGCCGTGTCCCCGCTGTGACCCGCTGTGTCCACGCTGTGTCCCCCGCTGTCTCCTGCTTTGTCCCACGCTGTGTCCCGCTGTGTCCCGCTGTGTCTTCGCTGTGTCCCACACTGTGACCCACTGTGTCACCGCTGTGTCCCCCGCTGTGTCCAGCTGTGTCCCGCTCTGTCCCCCGCTGTGTCCCTGCTGTGCCCCGCTGTGTCCCGCTGTGTCCCGCTGTGTACTGCTGTGTCCCCCGCTGAGTCCCGTTGTGTCCCCGCTGTGTCCCAATGTGTCCTCGCTGTGTCCCCCGCTGTGTCACGCTGTGTCCCCCTTGTGTCCCCCGCTATGTCCCGCTGTGTCCCTCTGTGCCCTCTGCTGTGTCCCCTGCTCTGTCTCACTGTGTCCCCCGCTGTGTCCCGCTGTGTCCCGCTGTGAACTGCTGTGTCCCCCGCTGAGTCCCTCTGTGTCCCCGCTGTGTCCCTATGTGTCCTCGCTGTGTCCCCTGCTGTGTCCCGCTGTGTCCTACCTGTGTCCCCCACTGTGTCCTGCTGTGTCCAATGCTGTGTCCCCGCTGTGTCCCGCTATGTCCTGCTGTGTTCCCCGCTCTGTCCCCCGC
>NW_012293455.1:0-6578 GCF_000151885.1 Dipodomys ordii | reverse complement strand
TCAGGAGAAGTAGAAGCAGAAAGAGAAGCAGAACGAGAAGCAGGAGAAGCAGTAAGCAGGAGAAGCAGAAACAAAAGAAGGAGAAGAAGCAGAAGGAGAAGCAGAATCAGAAGGAAAAGCAGAAAGAGAAGCAGAAGAAGCAGCAGCAGGAGAAGCAGAAGCAGAAGAAGCCGAAGAAGCAGAAGCAGAACCTGAAGCAAAAGAAGAAGCAGAAGAAGCAGAATGTGGAGAAGCAGAAGGAGAAGCAGAAGCAGAAAGGGAAGCTAAAGCAGAAGGAGAAGCAGAAGAAACAGAAGAAGCAGAGGCAGTAGCAGAAGAAGCAGAAGATGCAGAAGCAGAAGGAGAAGCAGAAGGAAAAGCAGAAGAACGAGAAGGAGAAGGAGAAGGAGAAACAGAATGAGAAGCAGAAAGAGAAGCAGAAGAAGGAGCAGGAGAAGGAAAAGCAGAAGGAGAAGGAGAAAGAGAAGCAGAAGGAGAAGGAGGAGATGCAAAAACAGGAGAATCAGAAGGAGAAGAAACAGGAGAAGGACAAGAAGCAGAAGCAGAAGGAGAAGCAGAAACAGAAGGAGAAGCAGAAAGAGAAGGAGGGGAAGCAAAAGAAGCAGAAGCAGACGGAGAAGCAGAAGAAGGAGAAGGAGAAGCCAGAGCAGAAGAAGAAGCAGAAGGAAAAGCACAAGCAGAAGGAGATGCAGAAGGAGAGGCAGGAAATGCAGAAGACACAGAAGCAGAAGGAGAAGAAGAAGGAGAAGAATCAGAATCAGAAGAAGCAGAAGCAGAAATAGAAAGAGAAGCCGACGAAGAGAAGCAGAACGAGAAGCAGGAGAAGCAGAAGAAGCACAAGCGGGAGAAGCAGAAGAAGAAGAAACAAAAGAAAGAGAAGGAGCAGAAGCAGGAGAAGCAGAAAGAGAAGCAGGAAAAGCAGAAGAAGCAGAAGCAGGAGAAGCAGAAGGAGAAAAAACAGGAGAAGGACAAGAAGCAGAAAGAGAAGCAGTAGAAGTAGAAGAGGCAGAAAAAGCAGAAGCAGAAGAAAGAGAAGAAGAAGAAGACGAAGAAGAAGAAGAAGAAGCAGCAGCATAAGGAGAAGCATAAGGAGAAGCATAAGGAGAAGTATAAGGAGAAGCAGTAGAAGCAGAAGAAGCAGAAGCAGGAGAAGCTGAAGCAGAAGAAAAAGAAGAAGCAAAAGAAGCAGAAGCAGAAGCAGTGAGAGAAGCAGAAGAAGGAGAAGGAGAAGGAGCAGCAGAAGGAGAAGCAGAAGCAGAAAGAGAAGCAGAAACAGAAGGAGAACAAGAAGGAGAAGCAGGAGAATCAGAAGAAGCAGAAAGAGAAGGAGAAGAAGGAGAAGCAGAAGTAGAATCCGAAGAAACAGAAGAAGAAGAAGAAGAAGAAACAGAAGCAAAAGAAACAGAAGAATGAGAAGAGCAGAAGCAGAAGCAGAAGGAGAAGCAGAAGCAGAAGGAGAAGCAGAAAGAGAAGCAGGAGAAGCAGAAGAAGCAGGAGAAGCAGAAGCAGAAGAAACAGGAGAAGCCGAAGAAGCAGAAGCAGAATCTGAAGCAGAAGGAGAAACAGAAGAAGCACAATCTGAAGAAGAAGCAGAAGAAACAGAAATAGTAGAATAAGCAGAAGCAGAAGAACCAGGAGAAGCAGAAGAACAAGAAGGAGAAGGCGAAAGAGAAGGATTAGGAATAGGAGAAGCAAAAGGATAAGCAGAAGCAGAAAGAGACGCAGAAGGAGAAGCAGCACGAGAAGTAGAAGCAGGAGAAGCAGAAGCAAGAGAAGCAGAAGAAACAGAAGACGCAGAAGCAGAAGGAGAAGCAGAAGGAGAAATTGAAGCAGAAGGAGAAGGAGAAGCAGAAGGAGAAGCAGAAGAAGGAGAAGGAGAAGGAGAAGCAGAAAGAGAAGCAGAAAGAGAAGCACAACGAGAAGCAGGAGAAGCAGAAGCAGGAGAAGCAGAAGCAGAAGAAACATAAGAAGGAGAAGAAGCAGAAGGAGAAGCAGAAACAGAAGGAAAAGCAGAAATAGAAGCAGGAGCAGCAGAAGAAGCAGCACCAGGAGAAGCAGAAGCAGAAGAAGCCGAAGAAGCAGAAGCAGAACCTGAAGCATAAGGAGATACAGGAGAAGCAGAAGAAGCAGAATCTGGAGAAGCAGAAGGAGAAGCAGAAGCAGAAAGAGAAGCAAAAGCAGAAGGAGAAGCATAAGGAGCAGCAGAAGAAACAGAAGAAGCAGAGGCAGTAGCAGAAGATGTAGAAGCAGAAGGAGAAGCAGAAGGAAAAGCAGAAGAACGAGAAGTAGAAGGAGAAGGAGAAACAGAAGGAGAAACAGAAAGAGAAGCAGAAGAAGGAGCAGGAGAAGGAAAAGTAGCAGGAGAAGCAGAAAGAGAAGCAGAAGGAGAAGCAGGAGATGCAGAAACAGGAGAAGCAGAAGAAACAGGAGAAGGACAAGAAGCAGAAGCAGAAGGAGAAGCAGAAACAGAAGGAGAAGCAGAAAGAGAAGGAGGGAAAGCAGAAGAAGCAGAAGCAAGAGAAGCAGAAGCATAAGAATGCAAAGACGCAGAAGCAGAACCTGAAGCAGAAGGAGAAGCAGGAGAAGCAGAAGAAGCAGAATCTGGAGAAGCAAAATTAGAAGCAGAAGGAGAAGCAGAAGCAGAAAGAGAATCAAAAGCAGAAGGAGAAGCAGAAGAAACAGAAGAAGTAGAAGCAGTAGCAGGTGTAGCAGAAGCAGAAGGAAAAGCAGAAAAACAGGAAGGAGAAGGAGAAACAGAAGGAGAAGTAGAAGGAGAAGCAGAAAGAGAAGCAGGAAAAGCAGAAGAAGAAGAAACAGAAGGAGAACCAGAAGGAGAAGCAGAAGAAGGAGAAGGAGAAACAGAAGCAGAAGAAGATGCAGAAGGAGAAGCAGGAGAAGCAGAAGAAGCAGAAGCAGAAGGAGAAGCAGGAGAAGCAGAAGAAGCAGAATCTGGAGAAGCAGAAGGAGAAGCAGAAGCAGAAAGAGAAGCAAAAGCAGAAGGAGAAGCAGAAGAAACAGAAGAAGCAGAGGCAGTATCAGAAGAAGCAGAAGATTCAGAAGCAGAAGGAGAAGCAGAAGGAAAAGCAGAAGAACTAGAAGGAGAAGAAGAAGGAGAAACAGGAGTAGAAGCAGAAAGAGAAGCAGAAGAAGGAGCAGTAGAAGGAAAAGCAGCAGGGGAAACAGAAAGAGCAGCAGAAGGAGAAGCAGGAAATGCAGAAACAGGAGGAGACACGCAGAAGAACAGGAAAAGGACAAGAAGCAGAAGCAGAAGGAGAAGCAGAAAGAGAAGGAGGGGAAGCAGAAGAAGCAGAAGCAGGAGAAGCAGAAGCATAAGAATCTGAAGAAGCAGAAGCAGAACCTGAAGCAGAAGGAGAAGCAGGAGAAGCAGAAGAATCAGAATCTGGAGAAGCAGAAGGAGAAGCAGAAGGAGAAGCAGAAGCAGAAAGAGAATCAAAAGCAAAAGGAGAAGCAAAAGAAACAGAAGAAGTAGAAGCAGTAGCAGTTGTAGCAGAAGCAGAAGGAAAAGCAGAAGAACAAGAAGGAGAAGGAGAAACAGAAGGAGAAGCAGAAGGAGAAGCAGAAGGAGAAGCAGAAAGAGAAGCAGGTAAAGCAGCAGAAGAAGAATCAGAAGGAGAAGCAGAAGAAGGAGAAGGAGAAGCAGAAGCAGAAGAAGATGCAGAAGGAGAAGCAGAAGAAGCAGAAGGAGAAGCAGGAAAAGCAGAAGAAGCACAAGCAAAAGGAGAAGCAAAAGAAGGAGAAGGAGAAGCAGAGGCAGAAGAAGAAGCATAAGGACAAGCACAAGCAGAAGGAGATGCAGAAGGAGAAGCAGGAGAAGCAGAAGAAGCAGAAGCTGAAGGAGAAGCAGAAGTAGGAGAAGGAGAAGGAGGAGAAGCAGAAGCAGAAGGAGAAGCAGAAGCAGAATGAGAAGCAGAAAGAGAAGCTGGAGGAGGACAAGAAGCAGAAGCAGGAGAAGCCGAAAGAGAAGAAGCAGAAACAGAAGCAGAAGGAGAAGCAGAAGCAGAAGGAGAAGCAGCAGAAGAAGTAGAACCAGAAATTCAGGCAGCAGAAACAGAAGAAGCAGAAGCAGAAGGAGAAGCTAAAAGAGAAGCAGAAGGGGAAGTAGAAAAAACAGCAGAAGAAGCAGAAAAACAAGCAGGAGAAGCAGAAGCAGGAAGAGAAGTAGACGCAGAAGAAGCAGAAGGAGAAGAAGAATAAGCAGTAGAAGCATAAGAAGCAGAAGCAGGAGAAGCAGAACCAGAAGAAAAAGAAGAAGCATAAGAAGCAGAAGCAGAGGGAGAAACAGAAGAAGGAGAAGGAGCAGCAGAAGGTGAAGCAGAAGGAGATGCAGAAGGAGAAAGAGAAGCAGAAACAGAAGGAGAAGAAGAAGGAGAAGATGGAGAATCAGAAGAAGCAGAAGCAGAAAGGGAAGCAGAAGAAGGAGAAGGAGAAGGAGAAGGAAAAGCAGGAGAAGCAGAAGAAGCAGAAGCGGGAGAAGCAGAAGAAGAAGAAACAGAAGAAGGAGAAGGAGCAGAAGGAGAAGCAGAAGCAGAAGGAGAAGCAGAAAGAGAAGCAGAAGAAGCAGAAGAAGCAGTAGCAGGAGAAGCAGAAGCAGAAGAAACAGAAGAAGCCGAAGAATCAGAAGGAGAACCTGAAGCAGAAGGAGAAGCAGAAGCAGCAGAAGCTGGAAAAGCAGAAGCAGAAGAAACCGAACAAGCAGAAGAAGTAGAAGCAGAACGAGAAGCAGAAGAAGAGGGAGAAAGAGAAGGATTAGGAGTAGGAGGAGCAGAAGCAGAATAAGAAGCAGAAAGAGAAGCAGAAGGAGAAGCAGAAGGAGAAACAGAATCAGAAGCAGGAGAAGCAGAAGCAGAAAGAGAAGCACAAGAAGGAGGAATTGAAGGAGAAGGAGAATGAGACGGAGAAGCAGAAGGAGAAGTAGGAGAAGCAGAAGAAGAAGAAGCAGGAGAAGCAGAAACAGAAGAAACAGAAAAAGCAGAAGAATCAGAAGAAGCAGCAGCAGGAGAAGCAGAAGAAGAAGAAGGAGAAGGAGAAAGAGAAGGATTAGGAGTAGGAGAAACAGAAGGGTAAGCAGAAGCAGAAAGAGAAGCAGAAGGAGAAGCAGGAGAAGCAGAAGAAGCAGAAGCAGGAGAAGCAGAAGCAGAATGAAAAGCAGTAGAAGGAGAAATTGAAACAGAAGAAGATGCAGAAGGAGAAGCAGAAGAAGGAGAAGCAGAAGGAGAAGCATAAGGAGAAACAGAAGGAGAAGCAGGAGAAGCAGAAGCAGGAGAAGCAGAATCAAAAGAAATAGAAGAAGGATAAGAAGCAGAAGCAGAAAGAGAAGCAGAAACAGAAGGAGAAGCAGAAATAGAAGCAGAAGAAGCAGAAGCAGAACCTGAAGCAGAAGGAGAAGCAGAAGAAGCAGAATCTGGAGAAGAAGGAGAACCAGAAGGAGAAGCAGAAGCAGAAAGAGAAGCAAAAGCAGAAGGAGAAGCAGAAAGAGAAGCAGAAGAAACAGAAGAAGCAGAAGCAGAAGCAGTAGCAGAAGAAGCTGAAGATGCAGAAGCAGATAGAGAAGCAGAAGGAATAGCAGAATAACGACAAGGAGAAACAGAAGGAGAAGAAGAATGAGAAGCAGTAGGAGAAGCAGGAAAAACAGAAGAAGCAGAAACAGACGGAGAAGCAGAAGAAGGAGAAGCAGAAGCAGAAGAAGAAGCAGAAGGAAAAGCACAAGCAGAAGGAGATGCAGAAGGAGTAGCAGGAGAAGCAGAAGAAGCAGAAGCAGAAGGAGAAGAAGAAAGAGAAGAAGCAGAATCAGAAGAAGCAGAAGGAGAAGTAGAAAGAGAAGCCGACGAAGAGAAGCAGAATGAGAAGCAGGAGAAGCAGAAGAAGCAGAGCGGGAGAAGCAGAAGAAGAACAAACAGAAGAAATAGAAGGAGCAGAAGCAGAAGGAGAAGCAGAAAGAGAAGCAGGAAAAGCAGAAGAAGCAGAGGCAGGAGAAGCAGAAGCAGAAGAAACAGGAGAAGGACAAGAAGTAGTAGCAGAAGGAGAAGCAGAAACAGAAGGAGAAGCAGAAAGAGAAGGAGGGGAAGCAGAAGAAGCAGAAGCAGGAGAACCAGAAGCATAAGAATCCGAAGAAGCAGAAGCAGAACCTGAAGCAGAAGGAGAAGCACGAGAAGCAGAAGAAGCAGAATCTGGAGAAGCAGAATGAGAAGCTGAAGGAGAAGCAGAAGCAGAAAGAGAATCAAAAGGAGAAGGAGAAGCGGAAGAAACAGAAGAAGCAGAAGCAGTAGCAGTTGCAGCAGAAGCAGAAGGAGAAGCAAAAGTAAAAGCAGAAGAACCAGAAGGAGAAGGAGAAACAGAAGGAGAAGCAGAAGAAGCAGAAGGAGAAACAGAAGCAGAAGAAGCAGCAGAAGGAGAAGCAGAAGCACAAGAAGATGCAGAAGGAGAAGCAGGAGAAGCAGAAGAAGCAGAAGCAGAAGGAGAAGGAGAAGTAGGAGAAGGAGAAGGAAGAGCCGCAGAAACAATAGGAGAAGCAGAAGGAGAAGCAGAAGCAGAATGAGAAGCAGAAAGAGAAGCAGTAG
>NW_012293454.1:0-6580 GCF_000151885.1 Dipodomys ordii | reverse complement strand
GGACACAGCAGGACACAGCGGGGGACACAGCGGGACACAGCGGGGACACAGCGGGACACAGCGTGGGACACAGCGGAACACAGCGAGGACCCAGCGGGACCCAGCAGGACACAGCATCGATACTGCGGGCACACAGCGTTACACAGCGTGGTACACAGCTGTGGACACAACGGGACACAGTGGGGGACACAGCGAGGACACAGCTGGACACAGCGGAACACAGCGGGAGACAAAGCGGGACACAGTGGGGGACACAGCAAGGACAGAGAGGGACACAGCGGCGACACAGAGGGGACGCAGTTGGGGACACAGCGTGGGACAAAGTGGGACACCACGGGACACAGTGTTACACAGCGGGACACAGCGGGGACACTGCGGGACACAGCAAGATAAAGCGGGAGACACAGCGGGACACAGCGTCGATAGAGCGGGCACACAGTGTTACACAGTGTGGTACACAGCTGTGGACACAACGGGACACATTGGGGGCACAGCTGGACACAGCGGGACACAGTGGGACACAGCGGGGACAAAGCGTGAGACACAGCAGAGGACAGAGCTGGAGACAGCGGGGGACACAGCGGGGGACACAGCAGGACACAGTGGGGAACACAGCGAGGACACAGCGTTACACAGCGTGGTAAACACTGTGGACACAACGGGACACAGTGGGGGCACAGCCGGACACAGCGGGACACAGTGGGACACAGCACAGCGGGGACAAAGCGTGAGACACAGCGGGGGACAGAGAGGGAGACAGCAGGGGACACAGCGAGGAAACAGCGGGACACAGCGTTGACACAGCGGGGACTCAGCGGGGGACACAGTGGGACACAGTGGGGGACACAGCGGGACACAGCGGGGGACACTGCGGGACACAGTGTGGGACAGAGCGTGGGACACAGCAAGACACAGCGGGGACAAAGCTGGACACAGCGAGGTACACAGAGGGACACAGCAGGGACACAGCGGGGAAACAGCGTGACACAAAAGGACACCGCTGGACACAGCGGGGTACACAGCGGGACACAGCAGGCACACAGCGGGGACACAGAGGGACACAGCGGGACACAGCGGGGACAGAGCGGGACACAGCGGGAAACACTGCGAGGTCACTGCGAGGTCACAGCGGGGGACAAAGCGGGACAACACGGGACACAGTGGGACACAGTGGGACACAGCGGGGACACTGCAGGGGCACAGCGGGACAAAGCGGGCGACAGAGCAAGACTCATCAGGGGACACATCGGGGGACAGTAGGGGACAGAGAGGGGACACAGCGGGACACAGCGGGGGACACAGAGGGGTACACAGCGGGACACAGCCGGAAACACAGCGCGGACACTGCGGGACACACCGGGACACAGCGTCAATACAGCGGGGACAGAGAGGGTCACAGCAGGGACACAGCGGGACACAGCGGGACACAGCGGGGGACACAGCGGGACACAGTGGAGACACAGCGGGACACACCGGGACACAGTGGGGGACACAGCGGAACACAGCGTGGGACACAGCGAGGACACAGCAGGACACAGCGGACACAGCGGCGACACAGCAGGGACACAGCAGGGACACAGCGGGGACACAGCAGGGGACACAGCGGCACACAACGGGGAACACAGCGAGGACCCAGCGGGACCCAGCAGGACACAGCGTCGATACAGCGGGGACACAGCAGAACAAAGCGGGGTACACAGCTGGGGACACAAAGGGACACAGCGGGGGACAAGCGAGGACACAGCGGGACACAGCGGTGGACACAGCGAGGACACAGCGGGACACAGAGGGACACAGCGTCGATAATGGTGGGGACACAGCGGGACACATCGGGGTACACAGCTGGGGACACAACGGGACACAGCGGGTACACCGCGGGACACAGCGGGACACAGCGGGGGACACAGCGGGACACAGCAGGGTACACAGCAAGGGACACAGCGGGACACAGCGGGACACAGCGGGGGACACAGGGGAGACACTGCGGGACACAGCGGGGGACACAGCGAGGACACATTGGGACACAGCGAGGAAACAGCCGGACTCAGCGGGGGACACAGCGGGTGAGAAAGCCGGACACCACGGGACACAGTGTGACACAGCAAGACACAGCGGGGACACTGCATGGACACAGGAGAACACACCCAGGGACACAGCGGGACACAGCAGGACACAGCGGGGGACACAGCGGGGGACAGCAGGGGAGAGAGAGGGGACACAGCGGGACACAGCGGGGACACAGTAGGACACAACAGGACACAGCGGGACACAGTTCGACACAGCGGGGACACAGCAGGGACACAGCGAGGGACACAGCGGGACACAGCGGGGGACACAGCGAGGGACAGAGCGACGACACAGCGGGACACAGCGGGACATAGGGGGACTCAGCAGGGTCACAGTGGGACACAACAGGACACAGCGGGACACAGCGGGACACAGCGGGGACACAGCAGGGACACAGCGAGGGACACAGCGGGACAAAACGGGATACAGCATGGGACACAGCAGGACACAGCGGGGGACACAGCCGGGGACAGAGCGGGGCACAACAGGGACCACAGCGAGGACACAGCGGGACCCAGCGGGGACAAAGCTGGACAAAGCGGGGTATACACAGCCAGACACAGCGGGGCCACAGCGGGGACACACCGGGACACTGAGGGTCACATCAGGGACACAGCGGGACAAAGCGGGACACATCAGGACACAGCGGGGGACACAGCGGGACACAGCGGGGGACACAGCGAGGACACAGCGGGACACAGCGGGGGAAAAAGCGGGACACAGCGGGGACACAGCGGGACACAGCGGTGGACACAGCGAGGACACAGCGGGACCCAGCGGGACACAGCGTTGATACAGCGGGGTCAGAGTGGGCCACAGCGGGGTACACGGCTGGGGACACAACGGGACACATCGGGGGACACAGCAAGTACTCAGCGCAACACAGCGTGGGACACAGTGAGGACACAGGGGGACACAGTGGGACACAGCTGGACACAGCAGGAACACAGCAGTAGACACAGAGGGACACAGCAGGGGACACAGCGGGACACAGCAGGGGACACAGCGGGACACAGCGGGGTACCCAGCGGGAAACAGCGGGGCGCCCAGCGAGGACACAGCAGGACAAAGCGGGGGACACAGACAGGAAAACAGCGGGGGACAAACCGGGGGACACAGCGGGACACAGCAGGGAACACAGCGAGGACACAGCGGGACCCAGCGGGACACAGCGTCGATACAGCGGGGACACAGCGTTACACAGCATGGTACACAGCTGTGGATACAACGGGACACAGTGTGGGCACAGCGGGACACAGCGGGTCACAGTGGGACACAGCGGGGACAAAGCGTGAGACACAGCGGGGGACAGAGTGGGAGACAGCGGGGGACACAGCGGGGACACAGCGGAACTCAGCGGGGTCACAGCGGGATACAGCGGGACACAGAGTGACACAGCGGGACACAGCAGAGGACACAGCGGGACACAGCTGAGGACAGAGCGACGACACAGCAGGACACAGCGGGGACACAGGGGGACTCAGCAGGGTTACAGCAGGACACAACGGGACACAGCAGGACACAGTGTGACACAGCGGGGACACAGCAGGGACACAGCGGGGGACACAGCGGGACAAAACCGGACACAGCGGGGGACACAGTAAGACAGAGCAGGGGACACAGTGGGGGACAGAGAGGGACAACACGAATAACAGAGCAAGGACAGAGAGGGACCCAGCGGGACACAGCCTCGATACAGCGGGATTCACAGCGTTACACAGCAGGTTACACAGCTGGGGACACAAAGGGACACAGTGGTGGACACAGCGGGACACAGCGGGACAGAGTGGGACACAGATGGGATAAAGCGTGAATCACAGCGGGGGACAGAGCGGGAGACAGCGGGGGACACAGCGAGGACACAGCGGGACACAGCAGGGACACAGCGGAGACACAGCGGGGACTCAGCTGGGGACAGAGCGGGGGACAACGCGGGACACCACGGAACACAGCGGGACACTGCGCGAAACAGCGGTGACCCTGCGGGGACACAGCGGGACACGGCGGGGGACACAGCGGGAAACAGCGGGACAGAGTGGGGGACACAACGGGACACAGCGGGGGACACAGCGAGGACACAGTGGGACACAGCGTGGGACAAAGTGGGAGAAAGCGGGGCACACAGCGAGGACACAGCAGGACACCGAGGGTACTCAGCGGGGGTCACAGCTGGGGACAAAGCTGGACACCATGGGACACAGTGTGACACAGCGGGACACAGCGGCGACACTGCGGGGACACAGCGGGACAAAGCGGGGGACACAGCCTGACACAACGGAGTACACAGCGGGAAACAGCGGGCACAAAGTGGGGACACAGCGTGACACAGCAGGACACAGCAGGGACAGAGCGGGACACAGCGGGACACAGAGGGGACACAGCGTGACACAGCAGGACACAGCAGGGTCAGAGCGGGACACAGCGGGACACAGAGGGGCCACAGCGGGGACACACTGGGACACTGAGGGTCACAGCAGGGACACAGCGGGACAAAGCGGGACACATCAGGACACAGCGGGGGACACAGCGGGACACAGCAGGGGACACAGCGAGGACACAGCGGGACACAGCGGGAGACACAGCGAGGACACAGCGGGACACAGCGGGGGAAAAAGCGGGACACAGCGGGGACACAGCAGTGGACACAGCGGGAGACAGCGGGGAACACAGCGGGACACAGCGGGGGACACAGCGGGAGCCACAGCGGGACACAGTGGGACACAACTGGGGACACAGCGGTACACAGCGGTGGACACAGCGGGACACAGCGGTGGACACAGCGAGGACACAGCGGGACCCAGCGGGACACAGCGTCGATACAGCGGGGACAGAGTGGGCCACAGCGGGGTACACAGCTGGGGACACAAAGGGGCACATCGGGGGACACAGCAAGTACTCAGCGGAACACAGCGTGGGACACAGTGAGGACACAGGGGGACACAGCAGGACACAGCGGGGGACACAGCGGGACACAGCAGGGGACACAGCGGGACACAGCGGGGGACACAGGGAGGACAGAGCGGGACACAGCGGGGACACAGCGGGGATTCAGTGGGGGACACAGCGGGGGACAAAGCGGGACACAGCGGGACACAGCGTCGATACAGCAGGGACACAGCGGGGTACACAGCTGGGGACACAACGGAACACAGCGGGGGACACATCGAGGACACAGCAGGACACAACAGGGACACAGCGGGGACACTGCGGGAACATAGCAGGACACAGCGGGGTAAACAGCGGGACACAGCGGGACACAGCTTGGGACACAGCGGGGACATAGCGGGACACAGCGGGGGACACAGCGAGGACACAGTGGGACACAGCGTGGGACAAAGTGGGAGACAGCGGGGCACACAGCGAGGACACAGCAGGACACCGAGGGGACTCAGCGGGGGACACAGCGGGGACACAGCAGGGACACAGCGGTGGACACAGTAAGACAGAGCGGGGGACACAGCGGGGGACAGAGGGGGACACCACGAATAACAGAGCAAGGACCCAGCGGGACCCAGCATGACACAGCCGCGATACAGCGGGATTCACAGCGTTACACAGCGGGTTACACAGCTGGGGACACAAAGGGACACAGTGGTGGACACAGCGGGACACAGCGGGACAGAGTGGGACACAGACGGTATAAAGCGTGAGACACAGCGGGGGACATAGCGGGAGACAGCGGGGGACACAGCGAGGACACAGCGGGACACAACGGGGACACAGCGGGAACACCGCGGGGACTCAGCTGGGGACACAGCGGGGGACAAAGCGGGACACCACGGAACACAGCGGGACACAGCAGGACACAGCGGTGCACAGCGGGAACAGAGCGGGACACAGCGGGTCAGAGGCAGTGACACAGCGGGACACAGTGTGTCACAGCGGGGGACAAAGCAGGACACAGCGAGGACAAAGAGGGACACATCGTGGGTCACAGCGAGGACACAGCGGGACACAGTGCGGGAAACAGCGGGGACACAACGGGGACACAGCAATGGACACATCGGGACACAGACAGGGACACAGCGGAACACAGCGGGAGACACAGCGGGGGACCAAGCGGGACACAGCGGGGGACACAGCGGGGGACACAGGTGGGACAGAGCGGGACATAGCTGGGATACAGCGGGACTCAGAGGTGGACACAGCAGTACACAGCGGGACACAGCGGGACACAGAGGGGTACACAGCGGGACACAGCGGGGAACACAGCGAGGACACAAAGGGACACATCGGGGGACACAGTAAGGACAAAGCAGAACGCAGCGTGGGACACAGCGAGGACACAACGGGACATATCGGGACACAGCGGGACACAGCAGGGACACAGCGAGACACAGCGGGGAACACAGCGAGGACACAGCGGGACACAGCGAAGACACAGCAGTAGACACAGCGGGACACAGCGGGGGACAAAGCGGGACACCACGGTACACAGCGGGACACAGCGGGCACACTGCAGGAACATAGCGGAACACAGCAGTGTACACAGCGGGACACAGTGGGACACAGC
>NW_012293453.1:0-4392 GCF_000151885.1 Dipodomys ordii | reverse complement strand
CGGGGACACAGAGGGGACACAGCATGGATACTGCGGGGGACAGAGCCGGACAGAGCGGGACTCAGTGGAGACACAGCGGGACACAGCGGGGACACAGCGGGGACACAGCGGGACACAGCGGGGACACAGCGGGGGACACAGCGTGTCACAGCGGAGGACATAGAGGTGGACACAGCGGGACACAGCAGGACGCAGCGGGACACAGCGGGGGACACAGCGGGGACACAGCGGGACACAGCGGGGACATAGCAGGACACAGCGGGGGTCATAGCGAGGACACAGCGGGTCACAGGAGGACAAAGCGGAGACACAGGGGGGACACAGCTGGGGACACAGTGGGACACAGCAGGGGACACAGCGGGACACAGCGGGACACAGTGGGACCCAGGGGGACACAGCAGGACACAGCGGGGGACACAGCTGGGACACAGCGAGACACAGCGGAGGCACAGCGGGGACATAGATGGGACACAGCAAGGACACTGCGGGGGCAGAGCCAGACACAGCGGGACACAGCGGGGACACAGCGGGGACACAGCGGGACACAGCGGGACACAACGGGGGACATAGAGGCGGACACAGCGGGACACAGCAGGACACAGCGGGACACAGCGGGTCACAGCGGGGACACAGCAGGGAACAGAGCCGGACACCGTGGGACACAGCGGACACACAGCGGGACACAGCGGGGACACAGCGGGGACACAGCGGGACACAGCGAGACACAACAGGACACAGTGGGACTCAACGGGGGACACAGGGGGACACAACGGTGGACATAGAAGCGGAGACAGCGGAACACAGTGGGACACAGTGGGACACAGCGGGGGAAACAGCGGGGACACAGCGGGACACAGCGGAGACACAGATGGACACAGCGGTGGTCATAGCAAGGACACAGCGGGTCACAGGAGGACAAAGCGGAGACATAGGGGGGACGCAGCTGGGGACACAGTGGACACAGCAGGGGACACAGCGGGACACAGCGGGACACTGTGGGACCCAGGGGGACACAGCAGGACAGAGCGGGGGACACAGCGGGGACACAGCGGGACACAGCGAGAAATAGCGGGGACACAGCCGGGTACACACCAAGGACACAGCATGGACAAAGTGGGACTCAACGGGGGACACAGGAGGACAAAGCGGGCACACAGCGGGGACACAGCGGGGGACACAGTGGGACACAGCGGGACACAGCGGGACACAGCGGGGACACAGCAGGACACAGCGGGGGTCATACCGAGGACACAGTGGGACACAGGAGGACAAAGCGGGGACACAGCGGGGACACAGCGGGGGAGCACAGCGGGGACACAGCAGGGTCACAGCGGTACACAGTGGGACACAGCGCGAACACAGTGGGACACATTTTGGACACAGGGGATTTCAGCGGGGACATAGCAGGACACAGCTGGGACACAGCGGGGACATAGCAGGGGACAGCAGGGAGACACAGCAGGATACATTGAGATACAGCTGGGACACAACAGGACACAGTGGGGTCACAGCCGGGACACAGCGGGGACACAGCGGTACACAGCGGGACAATGGAGGGACACAGCGGGACACAGCGGGACACAGCGGGAGATACAACGGGACACAGCGGGGGAGAGAGGGGGACACAGCGGGACACAGCGAGGACACAGCTGGACACAGCGGCGGTCATAGCAAGGACACATCGGGACACAGGAGGACAAAGCGGGCACAAAGCGGGGACACAGTGGGGGACACAGTGGGACACAGCGGGGACACAGCAGGGTACAAAGAGGGACACAGCGGGACACAAGGGGGAACACAGCGGGGACACAGCGGGAACACAGCGGGACACAGCAGGGGATAGCGGGAACACAGCGAGGACATAACGGGGAACACAGCGGGACACAGCGGGGACACAGCGGGACACAGCGGGGAAACAGCGAGACACAGCAGGGGTCATAGCGAGGACACAGCGGGACACAGGAGGACAAAGCGGAGACACAGCGGGGACACAGCGGGGGACACAGTGGGATACAGCAGGGAACACATTGGAGACACAGCGGGACACAACGGGACACAGAGCAACACAGCGGAGAAACAGCGGGACACAGTGGGACACAGCGGGGTACACAGCGGGACATAATGGGGGACACAGAGGGACACAGCAGGACACAGCGGGGGACACAGCGGGACACAGAGGGACACAGCGGGGACACAGCGGGGGACACAGCGAAGACACAGCGGGACACAGCAGGGGACCCAGCAGGGGACACAGCGGGGCAGAGCAGGGATACAGAGGGACACAGCAGGACACAGCGGGGACATAGCAAGGACACAGCGGGACACAGCGGGACACAGTGGGCGACATAGCAGGGGACACAGCGGAACACAGCGGGGACACAGCAGGTGCACAGGAGGGGACAGAGTGAGACACAGCGGGAAACAGCGAGGACACAGCGGGGGACAAAGAGGCGGACACAGCAGGACAGAGCGGGACACATCGGGGACACAGCGGGACCCAGCTCGACCCAGCAGGGCACAGCGGGACACAGCGGGGACAAAGTGAGAACAGAGTGGGACACAGCATCGACACAGCGGGGACACAGCAGGGGACACAGCGCGGACACAGCGGGACACAACGGGGGACACAGCGAGGACACCGCGGGATAGAGCGGGGGACAAAGCGGGACACAGCGGGACACCGCAGGGACACAGCAGGGTACACAGCGGGACACAGCGGGCACAGCGGGGGAACACAGCATGGACACAGCGGGGACACAGCAGGAGACAGCGGGGACACAGCAAGGACATAGATGGGGACACAGCAGGACACAGCGGGGACACATCGGGACAAAGCGAGGGTCATAGAGAGGACACAGCGGGACACAGGAGGACAAAGCGGGGACACAGCAGGGACACAGCGGGGGACACAGTGGGACACAGCGGGGGATACAGCGAGGACACAGCGGGGACATATCCATGACACAGCGAGGACACAGCAGGGACACAGCGGGACACAGCGGGACACAGCGGGGACACAGCGGGACACAGCGGTGGTCATAGCATGGACATAGCGGGTCACAGGAGGACAAAGCGGAGACACATGGGGGACACAGCTGGGGACACAGTGGGACACAGCAGGGGACACAGCGGGACACAGCGGGACACAGTGGAACCCAGGGGGACACAGCAGGACACAGCGGGGGAAACAGCGGGGCACAGCGGAGACACAGCGGGGACATAGAGGGGACACAGCAAGGACACTGCGGGGGACAGAGCCGGACACAGCGGGACACAACGGAGACACAGCCGGACACAGCGGGGACACAGCGGGGACACAGTGGGACACAGCGGGACACAGCGGGACTCAGCGGGGGACACAGCGGGGGACATAGAGGCGGACACAGCGGGACACAGCAGGACACAGCGGGACACAGCGGGGGCACAGCGGGGACACAGTGGTGACACAGCGGGGACACAGCAGGACACAGCAGGGGTCATAGCAAGGACACAGCGGGTCACAGGAGGACAAAGCACAGACACAGGGGGGACACAGCTGGGGACACAGTGGGACACAGCAGGGGACATAGCGGGACACAGAGGGACACAGTGGGACACAGAGTGACACAGCGGGGACACAGCGGGGGACACAGCGAGGACACAGAGGGACACAGCGTGGGCACAGCGGCGGACAGCGGGGACACAGTGGGACACAGCGGGGACACAGTGGGGAAAATGACGGGGACAGCAGGGAGACAGCGGGACACAGTGGGACACAGCGGGGACACAGTGGAACACAGCGGGGGACACAGCGGGGACACAGCCGGGACACAGGGGTACAAAGCGGGACAGAGCGGGGACACAGCAGGACACAGTGGGACACAGCTGGACACAGCGGGAGACACAACGGGACACAGCGGGGACAGAGCGGGACACAGCAGGGACAAAGCGGGAGATACAGCGGGGGACAAAGCGAGACACCACGGGACACAGCGGGACACAGCGGGGACACAGCGGGGACACAGCGGGGACACAGCAGCGACACAGCATGGGACACAGCGGGGGACAAAGAGGCGGACACAGCGGGACAGAGCGGGACACAGTGGGGACACAACTGGGACACAGCGAGACACAGCGGGACACAGCAGGGACACAGTGGGGGACAGAGCTGGACACAGCGGGACACAGCGGAGACACAGCGGGACACAGCGGGGACACAGCGGGGACACAGCGGGACACAGCAGAACACAGCGCGACATAGCTGGGACACAGCGAGGACACAGCGGGACACAGCATGGACAAAGAGGGGGACAGCGGGGACACAGCAGGACACAGCGGGAACTCAGCGGGACACAGCGTGGGACACAGCGGGGACTCAGCGGGGACACAGCAGTACACAGCGGGACGCAGCGG
>NW_012293452.1:0-2842 GCF_000151885.1 Dipodomys ordii | reverse complement strand
CCCGCTGTGTCCGTGCTGTGTCCCCAGCTGTGTACCCCACTGTGTCCCGCTGTGTCCCTGCTGTATCTACGCTGGGTCCCGCTGTGTCCCGCTGTGTCCCCCCTTTGTCCAACGCTGTGTCCCGCTGTGTCTACTGCTGTGTCCCCGTGTGTCCCGCTGGGTCCAGCTGGGTCCCTGCTGTATCCACGCTGGGTCCCGCTGGGTCCTGGTCTGTCATCCCTGTGTCCCCCGCTGTGTACCGCTCTGTCCCCCGCTGTGTCTCTGCTGTGTCCCCGCTGTGTCCCGCTTTGTCCCTCTGTATACTGCTGTGTCCCCCGCTGAATCACGCTGTGTCCCAATGTGTCCCAATGTGTCCTCGCTCTGTCCCCCACTGTGTCCCGCTGTGTCCTCCCTGTGTCCCCCGCGGTGTCCCGATGTGTCCCGTTTTGTCCCCCGCTGTGTCCCCCGCTATGTCCCGCTGTGTCCCCCGCTGTGTCCCACTGTGTCCTTGCTGTGTCCCATGCTGTGTGCCGCTGTGTCCTTGCTGTGTCCCCCGCTGTGTCCCGCTGTGTCCTGCTGTGTCACGCTGTTTCCCCACTGCGTCCCCGCTGTGTACCTCTGTGTACCCCGCTGTGACCAGCTGTGTCCCCCGCTGTGTCCCGCTGGGTCCCCCGCTTTCTCCCGCTGTGTCCCCGCAGTGTCCCCGCTGTGTTCCGCTGTGTCCCACTGTGTCATGTGGTGTCCCGCGTTGTCCCCCGCTATGTCCACTGCTGAGTCCCCTCTGTGTCCCCGCTGTGTCCCGCTGTGTCCCCCGGTGTGTCCCGCTGTGTCCCCCGCTGTGTCCCTCGCTGTGTCCCATTCTGTGTCCCGCTGTGTCCCGCTGTGTCATCCGCTGTGTCTTCTTGTGTCCCTGCTGGGACCCGCTGTGTCACCGCTGTGTCCCGCTGTGTCCCCACTCTATAGACGCTGTGTCCCGCTGTGTCCCCCGCTGTGTCCCGTTGTGTCCCCAGCTGTGTACCCCACTGTGTCCCGCTGTGTCCCCGCTGTATCGACGCTGTGTCCCGCTGTGTCCCGCTGTGTCCTCCCTGTGTTCCCCACTGTGTCCCGCTATGTACCCCTCTGTGTCCCTCGCTGTGACCCGCTGTGTCCCGCTGTGTACAGCTGTGTCCCCCGCTGTGTCCCTCTGTGTCCCCGCTGTGTCCCAATGTGTCCACGCTGTGTCCCGCGCTGGGTCCCGCTGGTTCCCCCCTGTTTCCCCCGCTGTGTCCCGCTGTGTCCGGCTGTGTCCCCCGCTGTGTCCCCCGCTGTGTCCCCCGCAGTGTCAGCGCTGTGTCCCGCTGTGTCCTCGCTGTGTCCCCCGCTGTCTCCCGCTCTGTACCCCGCTGTGTCTCAAGCTTTGTCCCTGCTGCGTCCCACTGTGTCCCGTTGTGTCCCGCTGTGCCCCCACTGTGTCCCGTTGTGTTCACAGCTGTGTACCACGCTGTGTAACGCTGTGTACCCGCTGTATCGACGCTGTGTACCGTTGGGTCCCGCTGTGTCCTCGCTGTGTTCCCCGCTGGGTCCCGCTGTGTCCCCCCTGTGTGCCCCGCTGTGTCCCACTGTGTCCTGCTGTGTCCCCCGCTGTGTCCCCCGCTGTGTCCCACGCTTTGTCCCCCTGTGTCCCCGCAGTTTCCCTGCTGTGTCCCGCTGTTTCCCACTGTGTTCTGTGGTGTCCCGCTTTGTCCCCCGCTGTGTCCCCCGGTGAGTCTCCGCTGTGTCCCCGCTTTGTCCCTCTGAGTCCTCCATGTGTTCCCCGCTGTGTCCTGCTGTGTCCGGCTTTGTCCCCCGCTGTGTCCCCGCAGTGTCAGCGCTGTGTTCCGCTGTGTCCTCGCTGTGTCCCCAGCTGTCTCCCGCTGTGTCCCCCGCTATGTCCCCGCTGTGCCCCCCGCTGTCTCCAGCTCTGTCCCCTGCTGTGTCTCACGCTTTGTCCCCGCTGTGTCCCACTGCGTCCCGCTGTGTCCCGCTGTGCCCACACTGTGTCCCGTTGTGTCCACAGCTTTGTACCATGCTGTGTAACGCTGTGTCTCCGCTGTATCTACGCTGTGTCCCGCTGGGTGCCGCTGTGTCCTCGCTGTGTTCCCCGCTGTGTCCAGCTGTTTCCCCCACTGTGTCCCCCACTGTGTCCTCGCTGTGTCCCCCGCTGTGTCCCGCTGTGTCCCGCTGTGTCCTCGCAATGTCCCGCTCTGTGTCCTCGCTGTGTCCCCCGCCGTGTCGCGCTGTGTCCCGCTGTGTCCCGCTGCGTCCCCGCTGTGTCCCGCTGTGTCCCGCTTTGTCCCCTGCTGTGTCCCCGGCTGAGTCTCGCTGTGTCCCCCTGTGTCCTCTCTGTGTCCCCCGCTGTGTCCTGCTCTGTTCCCCACTGTGTCTCCCGTTTTGTCCCTGCTGTGCCCCACTGTGTCCCGCTGTGTCCCGGTGTGTCCCGCTGTGTCCCCCACTGTGTCCCGTTGTGTCAACAGCTGTGTACCCCGCTGTGTCCCGCTGTGTCCCCGCTGTATCGTCGCTGTGTCCCTCTGGGTCCTGCTGTGTCTCTCTCTGTGTTCCCCACTGTGTCCCGCTGTGTCTCCCGCTGTGTCCCTCGCTGTGACCCCCGCTGGGTCCCGCTGTGTCCTGCTGTGTCCCCCGCTATGTCCTTGCTGTGTCCCCACTGGGTCCCGCTGGGTCCCACAGTGTCCCCCGCTGAGTCCGGTTGTGTCACCGCTGTGTCCCGCTGTGTCCCCACTCTATCGACGCTGTGTCCCGCTGGGTCCCGCTGGGTCCTCTCTTTGTTCCCCGCTGTGTCCCGCTGTGTCCCCCGCTGTGTCTCTCTCTGTGTCCCGCTGTGTCCCCG
>NW_012293451.1:0-3740 GCF_000151885.1 Dipodomys ordii | reverse complement strand
CCGCTGTGTCCCGCTGTGTCCCTGCTGTGTCCCCCGCTGTGTCCCGCTGTGTCCTGCTGTGTCCCCCGCTGTGTCCTGCTGGGTCCCGCTGTGTCCCTGCTGTGTCCCTGCTGTGTCCAGCTGTGTCCCCCGCTGTGTCCCGTTGTGTCCCGCTGTGTCCCCCGCTGTGTCCCGCTGTGTCCCCGCAGGTTCACCCCTGTTTCAAGCTGTGTCCTGCTGTGTTCCGTGGTGTCACGCTTTGTCCCCCGCTGTGTCACGCTGTGTCCACTGCTGGGTCCCCGCTGGGTCCCGCTGTGTCTCGCTGTTTCCCGCTGTGTCCTCGCTTTGTCCCATGCTGTGTTCCGCTGTGTCCTCCCTGTGTCCCCCGCTGTGTCCCGCTGTGTCCCCCGCTGTGCCCCGCAGTGTCCCGCTGTGTCCCGCTGTGTCCTCGCTGTGTCCCACTGTGTCCCCGCTGTTTCCCCGCTGGGTCCTGCTGGGTCCCGCTGGGTCCCGCTGGGTCCCCTGCTTTGTCCCGCTGTGTCCCCGCAGTGTCCCCGCTGTGTCCCGCTGTGTCCCACTGTGTCCTGTGGTGTCCCGATTTGTCCCCCACTATGTCCCCTGCTGAGTCCCCTCTGTGTCCCCGCTGTGTCCCGCTGTGTCCTCCGCTGTGTCCCGCTGTGTCCCCCGCTGTGTCCTGCTGTGTCCCGCTGTGTCCTGCTGGGTCCCGCAGTGTCCCCGCTGTGTCCCCGCTGTGTCCCGCTGTGTTCCCCGCTGTGTCCCGCTGTGTCCCCGCAGGTTCACCGCTGTTTCACGCTGTGTCCCGCTGTGTTCCGTGGTGTCCCGCTTTGTCCCCCGCTGTGGCCTCCCTGAGCCACCTCTGTGTCCCCGCTGTGTCCCGCTGTGTCCTCGCTGTGTCCGCCTCTGTCTCCCACTCTGTCCACCGCTGTGTCTCACGCTTTGTCCCTGCTGGGTCCCGCTGTGTCCCGCTCTGTCCCCCACTGTGTCCCCCGCTGAGTCCTCTATGTGTCGCCACTGTGTCCCGCTGTGTCCTCGCTGTGTCCTCTGCTATCTCCCGCTTTGTCCCACGCTGTGTCCCGCTGTGTCCCGCTGTGTCCTCTTTGTGTCCCCGGCTGTGTCCTGCTGTGTTCCCGCTGTGTCCCAAGCTGTGTCCCGCTGTGTCCCGCTGTGTGCCCCGCTGTGTCCTGCTGGGTGCTGCTGTGTCCCCGCTGTGTCCCCGCTGTGTCCTCGCTGTGTCCCGCTGTGTCTACTGCTGTGTCCCCACTGTGTCCCGCTGTGTCTCGCTGTGTCCCTCTGTGTCCTCGCTGTTTCCCACGCTGTGTTCTGCTGTGTCCTCACTGTGTCCCCCGCCATGTCCCGTTGTGTACCAAGCTGTGTACCCCGCTGTGTCCCGCTGTGTCCCCACTGTATCGACGCTGTGTCCCGCTTGGTCCCGCTGTGTCCTCGCTGTGTTCCCCGCTGTGTCCCGCTGTTTACCCCTCTGTGTCCCCCACTGTGTCCCGCTGTGTCCCGCTGTGTACTGCTGTGTCCCCCGCTGAGTCCCGCTGTGTCCCCGCTGTGTCCCAATGTGTCCTCGCTGTGTCCCGCGCTGGGTCCGGCTGTGTCCCCCCTGTGTCCCCCGCTGTGTCCCGCTGTGTCCACCCCTGTGTCCCCCGCTGTGCCCCCGCAGTGTCAGCCCTGTGTCGCGCTAAGTGCTTGCTGTGTCCCCCACTGTCTCCCGCTCTGTACCCCGCTGTGTCCTTGCTGTGTCGCCGCTGTGTCCCGCTGTGTCCCGCAGTGTCCCCAGCTGTGTCCCGCTGTGTCACCGCTGTGTCCCGCTGTGTCCTCGCTGTGTCCCCAGCTGTGTCCCTCTTTCCTTGCTATGCACCCAGCTGTGTCCCTCTGTGTCCCCGGCTGTGTCCCGCTGTGTCCCCTGCTGTGTCCCCACTGTGTCACGCTGTGTTTCGCTGTGTCCGGCTGTGTCCTCGCTCTGTCTCATTCAGTGTCCAGCTGTGTCCTCCCTGTGTCCCCCGCTGTGTCCCGCTGAGTCCCCTGCTGTGTCCCGCTGTGTCCCGCTGTGTCATGCTCTGTCCCATCTGTGTCCCTCTGTGTCCAGCTCTGTCACCGTTGTGTGTCCGCTGTGCCCCGCTGTGTACCCTTCTGTGTCCAGCTGTGTCCCCTCTGTGTCCCGCTGTGTCCCTTCTCTGTCCCACGCTGTCCACCGCTGTGTCCCCCGGCTGTGTCCCGCAGTGTCCCCGCTGTGTCCCGCTGTGTCCTACTGTGTCCCGTGGTGTCCCGCTTTTTCCCCTCTATGTCCCCTGCTGAGTCCCCTCTGTGTCCCCGCTGTGTCCAGCTGTGTCCTCGCTGTGTCCTCCGCTGTCTCCCGCTTTGTCCCACGCTGTGTCCTACTGTGTCCCACTGTGTCCCTGCTGTGTCCCCCGCTGTGTCCCGCTGTGTCCCCCGCTGTGTCCTGCTGGGTCCCGCTGGGTCCCCGCTGTGTCCTGCTCGGTCCCGCTGTGTCCCCGCTGTGTCCCTGCTGTGTCCGGCTGTGTGCCCCGCTGTGTCCCACTGGGTCCCGCTGTGTCCCCCGCTGTGTCCCGCTGTGTCCCCGCTGGTTCACCCCTGTTTCACGCTGTGTCCTGCTGTGTTCCGTGGTGTCCCGCTTTGTTCCCCGCTGTGTCCCGCTGTGTCCACTGCTGGGTCCCCGCTGGGTCCCGCTGTGTCTCGCTGTTTCCCGCTGTGTCCTCGCTTTGTCCCATGCTGTGTTCCGCTCTGTCCTCCCTGTGTCCCCCGCTGTATCCCGCTGTGTCCCCCGCTGTGCCCCGCAGTGTCCCACTGTGTCCCGCTGTGTCCTCGCTGTGTCCCACTGTGTCCCCGCTGTTTCCCCGCTGGGTCCTGCTGTGTCCCGCTGGGTCCCGCTGGGTCCCCCGCTTTGTCCCGCTGTGTCCCCGCAGTGTCCCCGCTGTGTCCCGCTGTGTCCCACTGTGTCATGTGGTGTCCCGCTTTGTCCCCCGCTATGTCCACTGCTGCGTCCCCTCTGTGTCCCCGCTGTGTCCCGCTGTGTCCCCCGCTGTGTCCCGCTGTGTCCCCCGCTGTGTCCCTCGCTGTGTCCCCCTCTGTGTCCCGCTGTGTCCCGCTGTGTCATCCGCTGTGTCCTTGTTGTGTCCCTGCTGGGTCCCGCTGTGTCACCTCTGTGTCCCGCTGTGTCCCCGCTCTATAGACGCTGTGTCCCGCTGTGTCCCCCACTGTGTCCCGCTGGGTCCCGCTTTGTCCCCCGCTGTGTCCCGCTGTGTCCTCTGCTGGGTCCCCACTGTGTCCGGCTGTGTCTCGCTGTGTCCCGCTGTGTCCTCGCTTTGTCCCATGCTGTGTTAAGCTGTGTCCTCCCTGTGTCCCCCGCTGTGTCCCGCTGTGTCCCCCGCTGTGCCCCGCAGTGTCCCGCTGTGTCCCGCTGGGTCCCGCTGGGTCCCCCGCTGTGTCCCGCTGGGTCCTCCGCTGTGCCCCGCAGTGTCCCGATGTGTCCCGCTCTGTCCCCCACTGTGTCCCCCGCTGAGTCCTCTATGTGTCGCCGCTGTGTCCCGCTGTGTCCTCGCTGTGTCCCCTGCTGTCTCCCGCTTTGTCCCACGCTGTGTCCCACTGTGTCCCGCTGTGTCCTCGCTGTGTCCCCTGCTGTGTCCTGCTGTGTTCCCGCTGTGTCCCAAGCTGTGTCCCGCTTTGTCCCGCTGTGTGCCCCGCTGTGTCCCACTATGTTCCCGCAGTGTCCCCGT
>NW_012293450.1:0-6583 GCF_000151885.1 Dipodomys ordii | reverse complement strand
GGACAGAGTGGGGGACACAGCGGGACACAGAGGGGGATAGAGAGTGAGACACAGCGAGACACATCAGAGACAAAGCTGTACACAGCGGGGTACACAGAGGGACACAGCGGGGAAACAGCGGGGGACACAGCGGGACACAGCGGGGGACACAGCGGGACACAGCGGGAACACAGCGAGGACACAGCGGGACACAGCGTCGATACAGCAGGGACACAGCGGGACACAGCGCGGTACACAGCTGGGGACACAACGGGTCACAGCGGGGGACACATCGAGGACACAGCAGGACACAGCAGGACACAGCAGGGACACAGCGGGGACACTGCGGGAACATAGCGGGACACAGCGGGACACAGCTTGGGACACAGCGGGGACATAGCGGGACACAGCGGGGGACACAGCGAGGACACAGCGGGACACAGCGTGTGACAAAGTGGGAGACAGCGGGGCACACAGCGAGGACACAGCAGGACACAGAGGGGACTCAGCGGGTGACACAGCTGGGGACAAAGCAGGACACCATGGGACACAGTATGACACAGCGGGACACAGCGGGAACACTGCGGGGACACAGCGGCACAAAGCAGGGGAAACAGCCTGACACAACGGAGTACAGAGCGTGACACAGCGGGCACAAAGCGGGGACACAGCGGGGCACAGCAGGACACAGCAGGGACAGAGCGGGACACAGCAAGACACAGTGGGACACAGCGGGGGACCCAGCGAGGACACGGCGGGACACAGCGGGGGACACAGCGAGGACACAGCGGGGGACACAGCGGGGGACACAGAGGGACACAGCGGGACACAGCGGGACACAGCGGCGGACACAGAGGGTACACAGCGGGACACAGCGGGGAACACAGCGAGGACACAGCGGGACACAGAGGGACACAGCGTCGTTACAACGGGGACACAGCGGGATAGAGCGGGGTACACAGCAGGGGACACAACGGGACACAGCGGGGGACACAGCGAGGACACAGTGGGACACAGCGGGACACAGCGGGGACATTGCGGGAACATAGCGGGACACAGCGGGGTACACAGTGGGACACAGCGGGACTCAGCTTGGGACACAGCGGGGACACAGCGGTACACAGCGGGGGACACAGCTAGGACACAGCGGGACACAGCGGGACACAGTGGGGACCCAAAGGGGACTCAGCGGGGGAAACAGCGGGGGAAAAAGCGGGACACCATGGGACACAGTGTGACACAACAGGACACAGAGGGAACACTGCGTCGACACAGCGGGACAAAGTGGGGGACACAGCGGGACACAGCGGGACACAGCGGGGGACACAGCGGGGGACAGTGGAGAAAAAAAGAGGACACAGCAGGACACAGTGGTGACACAGCTGGACACAACGGAGTACACAGCGGGACACAGCGGGCACAAAGCAGGGACAGAGCGGGACAGAGCGGGACACAGCGGGACAGAGCAGGGGACACAGCGGGACACAGAGGGGGACACAGTGAGGGCACAGTGGGACACATCGGGGGAAACAGCGAGGACACAGCAGTGACACAGCCTGACACAACGGAGTACACAGCCGGACACAGCGGGCACAAAGCAGGGACACAGCGGGACACAGCGGGACACAGCAGGGACAGAGCGGGACACAGAGGGACACAGCGGGGGCACATCGGGACAATGCGGGGGACACAGCCGGACACAGCGGGACACAGCGGGGGACACAGCGGGGGACAGCGGAGACAGAGAGGGGACACAGCGAGACACAGCGTTGACACAGCCTGACACAATGGAGTACACAGCGAGGACACAGCAGGGACAGAGCGGGACACAGCGGGACAGAGCGGGACACAGCGGGGGACACAGCGGGACACAGCGGGGGGCACAGAGTGGTACAGAGCGGTACACAGCGAGGACACAGCGGGACACAACGGGACACAGCGTTGATACAGCTGGGACACAGCGGGACACAGCGGGGTACACAGCTGGGGACACAACGGCCCACAGGGGGGGACACAGCTAGGAAACAGCGAAACACAAGGGGGGACACAGCAAAGACACAGCGGGACACAGCGGGACACAGCTTGGGACACAGCGGGAACACAGCGGGACACAGAGGGGGACACAGCGAGGAAACAGCGGGACACAGCGGGACACAGTCAGGGACAAAGTGGGGGACAGCGGGGGACACAGCAAGGACACAGCAGGACACCATGGGACACAGTGTGACACAGCGGGACACAGCGGTGGACCCATCGAGGACACAGCGGGATATATTGGGGGACACAGAGAGGACACAGCGGGGGACACAGCGGGGGACACAGCGGGACACAGCGGGGAACACTGCGAGGACACAGCAGGACCCAGCGGGACACAGCGTTGATACAGCGTGGACACAGCGTTACACAGCGTGGTACACAGCTGTGGACACAATGGGACACAGTGGGGGCACAGCGGGACACAGCGGGACACAGTGGGACACAGCGAGGACAAATCGTGAGACGAAGCAGGGGACAGAGCGGGAGACAGCGGGGGACACAGCGAGGACACAGCAGGACACAGTGGGACACAGCAGGGACAATGCGTGAGACACAGCGGGGGACAGAGCGGGAGACAACGGGGGACACAGCGAGGACACAGCGGGACACAGCGGTGACAAAGAGGGGGACACAGAAGGACACAGCGGGGGACACAGCGGGGGAGACAGCAGGACACAGCGGGACACAGCGGGGGACACAGGGGGGACACAGCGGGACACAGCGGGGGACACAGCGAGGACATATTGGGACACAGCGGGGACACAGCGGGACTCAGCGGGGGACACAGCGAGGACACAGCGGGACACAGCGGTGACACAGCTGGAAACAACGGAGCACACAGCAGGACACAGAGGGCACACAGCGGGGACACAGCGGGACACAGCGGGGAACACAGGGAGGACCCAGCGGGACCCAGCGGGACACAGCGTCGATACAGCAGGGACACAGCGGGACACAGTGGGGTACAAAGCTGGGGACACAACGGGACACAGCGGGGGACACAGCGAGGACACAGCGGGACACAGCGGGACACAGCCGGGACAGAGCGGGACACAGCGGGACAAAGCAGTTCACAGCGGGGGACACTGCGGGACACAGCGGGGGACCCAGCGAGGACACAGCGGGACACACCGGGGGACACAGCGAGGACACAGCGGGGGACACAGCAGGGGACACAGAGGGGTACACAGCGGGAGACAGCGGGAAACACAGCGGGACACAGTGGGGTGCACAGCTGGGGACACAACAGGACACAGCGGGGGACACAGTGAGAACACACCGGAACACAGCAGGGGACAAGCAAGGACACAGCGGGACACAGCGAGACACAGCGGGATATAGCGGGGACACAGCAGTAGACACAGCGGGACACAGCAGGACACAGCGGGGAACACACGGAGGACCCAGCGGGACCCCGCGGGACAAAGCGTCGATACAGCGGGGACACAGCGGGACACAGCGGGGTACACAGCTGGGGACACAACGGGACAGAGCGGGGGCACAGCGGGACACAGCGGGACAGAGTGGGACACAGATGGGATAAAGCGTGAGACACAGCAGGGGACACAGGGGGACACAGCGGGACACAAGGGGGGACACAGCGAGGACACATTGGGACACAGCGGGGACACAGCGGGACTCAGCGGGGGACACAGCGAGACACAGCGGGACACAGCGGGTCACAGCAGGGACAGAGCTGGTGACATAGAGGGGTACACAGCGGGACACAGCAGTGGACAAAGCAGGACACAGCAGGGGACACAGCGAGGACACTGTGGGACACTGCGGGAGACACAGCAAGGACACAGCGGGACACAGTGGAACACAGCGGGACACAGCAGTGACACAGCAGGGGACCCAGCGGGACACAACCGGGGACACAGCGGGACCCAGCGGGGCCACAGGGAGGACACAGCGGGGGACACAGCGGGAAACAGCGAGGGATACAGCATCGATAGAGCTGGGACACAGCGGGACACAGCGGGGTACACAGCTGGGGACACAACGTGACACAGTGTGGGACATAGCGGGACACAACAGGACACAGTGGGACACAGCGGGACACAGCGGGGGACACAGCGATGACAAAGCGGGACACAGCGGGGGACACAGTGGGACAGAGCATGGTACACAGCAGGGGACACAGAGGGACCCAGCGGGACACCGCGGGAGACACAGGGGGAACACAGTGGGACACAGCGTGGGACACAGCGAGGACACATTGGGACACAGCGGGGACACAGCAGGACTCAGTGGGGGACACAGAAGTACACAGCGAGACACAGCGGTACACAGCGGAGCACAGCAGGGACACAGCGGGGGACACAGCGGGGGACACAGAGGGGTACACAGCGGGACACAGCAGTGGACAAAGCAGGATACAGTGAGGGACACAGCGAGGACACTGCGGGACTCTGCGGGAGACACAGCGAGGACACAGCGTGACACAGCGGAACCCAGCGGGACACAGCAGGGACACAGCAGGGGACACAGCGGGACACAGAGGGGGACACAGCGGGACACAGCGGGGGACACAGCGGGACACAGCGGGACACAGCGGGGGACACAGCGATGACAAAGCGGGGATATAGCAGGACTCAACACGGTCACAGCGGGACACAGCAGGACACAGAAGAGGACATAGCGAGGACACAGCGGGACACATCTGGGACACAGCGGGAATCAGCGGGGGACACAGCGGGACACAGCGGGGACACAGCAGGGACACAGCTGGGGACACAGTGGGACAGAGCAGGGGACACAGCAGGGGACACAGAGGGACAGAGCGGGACACAGTAGGGGACACAGGGGGGACACAGCGGGACACAGCGGGGGACACAGTGAGGACACATTGGGAAACAGCGGGGACACAGCGGGACTCAGAGGGGGACACAGCAGTACACAGCGGGACACAGCGGGGCACAGCAGGGACACAGCGGGGGACACAGCGGGAAACAGTGAGGGACACTGCGGGGGACACAACGGGACACAGTGTGGAACACAGAGAGTACACAGCGGGACCCAGCGGGACACAGCGTCGATACAGCAGGGACACAGCGTGACACAGCAGGGTACATAGCTGGGGACACAACGGGACACAGTGGGGGACATAGCGGGACACAGCGGGACACAGCGGGACACAGCGGGTCACAGCGGGGACAAAGCGGGGACTCAGCGGGGGACACAGCGGGTGACAAACGGGACACCACGGAATACAGCGAGATACAGCGGGACACAGGGGGGACACAGCAGGACACAGCGGGACACAGAAGGGGACACAGCGGGACACAGCGGAGGACAGAGCGGGGGACAAAGCGGGACACCACGGGTCACAGTGTGTCACATCGGGACACAGCGGCGACACTGCGGGCACACAGCGGGACAAAATGGGGGACACAGCGGGACACAGCGGGAGACAGCATTGGACACAGGAGGGGATAGCGGAGGACAGAGAGGGGACACAGCGGAACACAGCGGTGACACAGCTGGACACAGCTGGGTACACAGCGGGACATAGAGGACACACAGCGGGGACACAGCGGGACACAGCGGGGAACTCACCGGGACACAGAGGGGGACACAACAAGGACACTGCGGAACACTGTGGGAGACACAGCCAGGACACATCCGGACCCAGTGGAACACAGTGTGACACAGCGGGGACACAGCAGGGGACACAGCGGGACACAGCGGGACACAGCGGGGACACAGCAGGGACACAGCGGTGGACACAGAGGTACAGAGCAGGGGACACAGCAGGAGACACAGAGGGACACAGCGGGACACAGCGGGGGACACAGGGGGGACACAGCGGGACACAGTGGGGACACAGTGAAGACACATTGGGACACAACGGGGACACAGCGGGACTCAGCGGGGGACATAGCAGTACACAGCGGGACACAGCGGGTCACAGCAGGGACAGAGCGGGTGACACAGAGGGGTACACAGCGGGACACAGCAGTGGACAAAGCAGGACACAGAGGGGGACACAGCGAGGACACTGCGGGACACTGCGGGAGACACAGCAAGGAAACAGCGGGACACAGTGGAACACAGCGGGACATAGCAGTGACACAGCAGGGGACACAGCGGGACACAGCCGGGGACACAGCGGGACACAGCGAGGGAGACAGGGAGGACACAGCGGGACAAAGCGGGGGACACTGCGAGACACAGCGAGGGACACAGCGTCGATAGAGCGGGGACACAGCGGGGTACACAGCTGGGGACACAACGGGACACAGTGGGGGACATAGCAGGACACAACGGGACGCAGCGGGACACAGCGGGGCACAGCGGGGACAAAGCGGGAGATACAGCAGGGAACAGAGCAGGACACAGCGGAGGACACAGCGAGGACACAGCGGGACACAGCGGGGACACAGCGGGGACTCAGCGGGGGACACAGCGGGGGACAAACGGGACACCACGGAACACAGCGGGATACAGCGGGACACAACAGGGACAAAGCGGGACTCAGTGGGGAACACAGCAGGGGACAAAGCGGGACACAACGGGACACAGTGTGACACATTGCGCCACAGCGGCGATACTACGGTGATGA
>NW_012293449.1:0-850 GCF_000151885.1 Dipodomys ordii | reverse complement strand
TAAACTCATGAAGTACTCTCTACTTTTTTTGGGGGGGAGTCCAGTCGTGGGGCTGAACTCTGAATCTGGGCGCTGTCTCTCAGCTCTTCAGCTCAAGGCTAGCGCTCTACCACTTGAGCCACAGCGCCACTTCTGGCTTTTTTTTTCTTTTTGCTTATGTGGTGCTGAGGAATCGAACCCAGGGCCTCAGGCATGCAAGGCAAGCGCTCTACCACTGAGCCACCTTCCCAGCCCCGTACTCTCTACTTTGTATCTTAAGTGTTCTCACTACTTTCAAAATGTAACTGTATGAAGTTTGAGGACATGTTAATTAGCTTGGTATTTCACAATGCCTATCTATATCTATATCAAAACATCAAGTGACAAACTTTAAAGATACATGATTTTTGTCAGTTATACCCCAACAGTGGAATGAGACCAAACTCCCCAAATCTGTAGCTGTCGTAGATTCCCTCAGGCCTTTCTGTTCTCCTTTCCCTGACTTTCTATATTTAGAAGCTTCAGCTTACATGTGTTAAGTTGGATGTCATGAAAAGCTATGTCTTAAGATTTTGACTCATTTCACATTCTGCAGTAGATGGAACCATCTAGAACTGTTGGTCTAAGAACTTCTTGAATTTTTTTTTGTCAATCCTAGGGCTTGAACTCAGGGCCTGGGCACTGTACCCTGAGCTTTTTGCTCAAGGCTAGTGCTCTACCACTTTGAACCACAGTTCTACTTCTGGTTTGGGGGTGGTTAATTGAAGATGTGAGTCTCCTGCCCGGGCTAGCTTTGAACTGTGATCCTCAGGTTTCAATCTCCTGAGTAGCTAGGATTACAGGCATGAGCCACCAGCTCCAGATTTTTTTT
>NW_012293448.1:0-6588 GCF_000151885.1 Dipodomys ordii | reverse complement strand
TTTCATCAGAGGGAAACAGAGGGACACAGCGAGGACAACGCAGAGGACACAACGGGGTACACAGCTGGGGACACAGCGGGACACAGCGGGGAATACAGCAGGACACAGCGGCGGACACAGTGGGGACAAAGCAGGACACAGTGGGGGACACAGCGGGACACAGCAGGACACAACGGGACACAACGTGGGACACAGTGAGAACACAGCGGGACAGAGCGGGGACACAGCTGGACACAGCGGGCCACCAGAGTAGAGAGCAGTACACAGCTGGACACAGCGGTGACACTGCGGAGACACGGCAGGACACAGCGGGGGACACAGCGGGGACACAGCAGGGAACACATCAGGACACAGCGGGACACATCGGGGATAGAGCGGGACACAGCGTGACACAGTCGGACACAGCGGGGGTCACAGCGGGACACAATGGGGGACACAGTGAGGACACAGCGGGACAGAACGGGGACACAGCTGGACACAGAGAGGTACACAGCGGGACACATTGGGGACACAACCGGAAACAGCGGGGACACAGCATTAGTCACAGCGGGACACAGAGGGGGACACAGCCGGACACAGCGGGGGACACAGCAGGGGACACAGCGGGACACAGCGGGGACACAGCTGGACACTGCGGGGAACACAGCGGGACACAGCGGGGCACACAGCGGGACACAGCGTGGTACACAGTGGGACACAGCGGGGTACACAGCGGGACACAGCGGGAAACACAGCGGGGACACAGCGGGGGACACAGCGGGACACAGCGGAGACACAGCGGGGACACAGCGGGACCCAGCAGGACACAGCGGGGGACACAGCGGGACTCAGCGGGACACAGCGGGGGACACTGCAGGGACACATTGGGACAAGGTAGGACACAGCATAGGACAAAGCGGGAGACAGCAGAGGACATAGCAAGGACACAGCTTGACACAGCGGGGACACAGAGGGGACTCAGCAGGGGACATAGTGGGAAAAAAGCGGGACACCACGGGACACAGTAGGACACAGCGGGACACAGCGGGGACACTGCGGGACACAGCGGGGACACAGAGGGGACTCAGCAGGAGACATAGCGGGGGACAAATCGGGACACCACAGGACACTGCGGGGACACAGCGGGGCAAAGCGGGGGACCCAGCGGGACACAGCGGGACCCAGCAGGACCCAGCGGGGAAACAGCGGGGACACAATGGGACACAGCGAGGACACAGCGGGACACAGTGGCGGACACAGCGGGATACAGTAAGGCACAACGGGGTCACAGCAGTGGACACAGTGGGACACAGCGGGGGACACAGCCAGACACAGCAGGGGACACAGCGGGACACAGTGGGGGACACAGCAGGGGACACATTGGGACACAGTGGGGGACACAGTGGGACACAGCGGGGACACAGCTGGACACAGTGGGTTACAGTGCCGGACACAGCAAGGCAGAACGGGGTCACAGCAGTGGACACAGCCGGACAAAGCGGGGCACAGAGCGGGACAGAGCGGGGATACAGCAGGTGCCACAGAGGGACACAGCGGGACACAGCGGGGGACACAGCGAGGACACATTGGGACACAGCGGGTACACAGCGGAACTCAGCGGGGGACACAGCAGGACACAGCGGGACACAGTGGGACACAGTGGGGCACAGCAGGGACACAGCGAGTGATACAGCAGGGTACACAGCGGGACACCGCAGGGGACACAGGGAGGATACAGCGGGACACAGCAGGGGACACAGCGGAACCCAGCGAGGGACACAGCGGGGGACACAGTGGGACACAGCGGGGTACACAAAGAGGACACAGCGGGACCCAGCGGGACATAGCTTCGATACAGCGGGGACACAGCGGGACACAGCGGGGTACACAGCTGGGGACACAACGGGTCATAGTGGGGGACATAGCGGGATACAGCGGGACACAGCGGGACACAGCAGGACACAGCGGGGCACAGTTGGGACAAAGTGGGCGACACAGCGCGGAACAGAGCAGGACACAGCAGGGGACACATCAAGGACACAGCGGGACACAGCGGGGACACAGTTGGGACACAGCGGGGGACACTGAGGGGCACAAACGGGACAACACGGAACACAGCGGGACACAGTGGGATAAAGCGGGACACTGCGTGGATACAGCGGGACACAGCGGGGGACACAGCAGGACACAGCGGGACACAGAGGGGGACAAGGCGGGACACAGTGGGGGACAGAGCGGGGGACACAGCGAGACACAACGGGTACAAAGCGAGACACAGCAGATTACACAGTGGAACACAGCGGGCACACAGCCGGGATACAAGGGGACACAGTGGGGAAAGAGCGGGACAAAGCGTGACACAGCGGGAAACAGCGGGGTACACTGCGGGACAAATGGGGGACACAGCGGGGTACACTGCGGGACACACGGTGGACACAGCAAGGACACAGCGGGACACAGTGACGACACAGCGGGACACAGCGGGGGAAACAGCGGGACACATAGTGGACACAGCAGTGGACACAGCCGGACACAGCGGGGGACAGAGGGGGACACAGCGGGGGACACAGCGAAGACACATTGGGACACAGCAGGGATACAGCGGGACTCAGCGGGGGACACTGCAGTACACAGAGGGACACAGCGGGACACAGAGGGGGACACAGTGGGACAGAGCGGGGGACACAGCAGGGGACACAGAGGAACTCAGCGGGACACAGCGGAGGACACTGGGGGACACAGCGGGACACAGCGGGGGATACAGCAAGGACACATTGGGACACAGCGGGGACACAGCGGGACTCAGCGGGGGACACAGCAGTACACAGCGGGACACATCAGTGACACAGCTAGACAAAGCAGGGTACACAGCGGGACACACCGGGCACACAGCAGGGACACAGCGGGACACACCGGGACACAGTGGAGATAGAGCGGGACACAGGGGGACACAGCGGGGTACACAGCGGGACACACGGGGAACACAGTGTGGACACAGCGGGACACAGCTGGGGACACAGCAACGACACAGCAGGACACAGCGGGGGACACAGGGGGGACACAGCGGGACACAGCAGGACACAGAGGGGGACACAGTGGTACAGAGCAGAGGACACAGCAGGAAACAAAGCGGGACACAGCGGGACACAGCGGGGGAAACAGGGGGGACACAGCGGGACCCAGCGCGGGACACAGCGAGGACACATTGGGACACAGCGGGGACACAGCGGGACTCAGTGGGGGACACAGCAGGACACAGCGGGACACAGCGGGACACAGCGGGGGACACAGAGGGGTAAACAGCGGGACACAGCGGGGAACACAGCGAGGACACAGCGGGACCAAGCGGGACACAGTGTCGATACAGCGGGGACACAGCAGGACACAGCGGGGTACACAGTTGGGTACACAACGGGACACAGCGGGGGACACAGCGAGGACACAGCAGAACACAGCGTGGGAAACAGCGAGGACACAGCGGGACACGGCGAGACACAGCGGGACACAGTGGGGACACAGCAATAGACACAGCAGGACACAGCGAGGACACAGCGGGGACACAGTTGGGACACAGCAGCACCCAGCAGGACACAGCGGGGCACACAGCGGGACACAGCGGGACACAGCTTGGGACACAGCGGGAACACAACAGGACACAGCCGGGGACACAAGCGGGACACAGTGGGACACAGCGTGGGACAAAGCGGGAGATAGCAGGGGACACAGCGAGGACACAGCGGGACACAGAGGCGACACATAGAGGACTCAGCGGGGGACACAGTGCGGGACAGAGCGGGACCCAGCGGGACCCAGCGGGGACAAAGCGTGAGACACAGCGGTGGACAGAGCGGGAGACAGAGGCGGACACAGCGAGGACACAGCGGGACACAGCGGGGACACAGAGGTGGCTCAGGGGTGCCACAGCGGGGGACAAAGCGGGACACCACGGAACACAGCGGGACACAGCGTGAAACAGCGGTGAACCTGCGGGGACACAGCGGGACACAGCAGGGGACCCAGCCTGACACAGCGGGGACACAGCGGGGACACTGTGGGACCCAGCAGGACAGAGCGGGACACAGCAGGACACAGCGGGGGACACAGCGGGACACAGCGGGGGATACAGCGGGACACAGCGGGGACACAGAGGGGACTCAGCAGGGGACATAGCGGGGGACAAATCGGGACACCACAGGACACAGTGGGACACAGCGGGACACAGCGGGGACACTGCGGGGACACAGCCGGAGAAAGCGGGGGACCCAGCGGGACACAGCGGGACACAGCAGGATCCAGCGGGGAAACAGCGGGGACACAGTGGGACACAGCAAGGACACAGCGGGACACAGCGGGACACTGCGGGGCACACAGCGGGACACAGCGGGGGACACAGGGAGGACACAGCGGAACACAGCGGAACACAGCATGGGACAAAGCGAGGAGAGTGGGAAACAGGCGGGACCCAGCGGGGACCCAGCAGTGGACACAGCGGGACACAGCGGGGGACAAAGCAGGACACCACGGAACACAGCAGGACACAGCGTGAAACAGCGGTGAACAAAACGGGACACAGCGGGGGACACAGATGGACACAGCAGGGACACAGCAGGGACACAGCGGGACCCAGCAGGACACAGCGGGGGACACAGCGGGACACAGCGGGACACAGCGGGACACAGCGGGGGACACAGCAGGGACACAGTGGGACACAGTAGGACACAGCGTGGGACAAAGCGGGAGACAGCGGAGGACACAGCGAGGACACAGCTGGACACAGCGGGGACACAGAGGGGACTCAGCAGGGGACATAGAGGGGAAAATGCGGGACACCACGGGACACAGTAGGATACAGCGGGACACAGCGGGGACACTGCGGGACACAGCCGGGGGACACAGCGGTGGACAGCGGGGGTAAGAAAAGGGACACAGCGGGACACAGAGGGGACACAGCTGGCCACAGAAGGTTACACAGCGGGGCACAGCGGACACACAACAGGGACAGAGCTGGACACAGAGGGACACAGAGGGGACAGAGCGTGACACAGCGGGACACAGCGGGACACAGCAGGGGACTCTGCGGGACACAGCAGGGGACACAGGGAAGACACAGCTGGACACTGAGGGAGACAGAGCGAGGACACAGTCGGACACAGCGAAACACAGCGTGACGCAGTGGGGACACAGCACGGGACACAGCGGGACACAGCGGGGGACACAGAGGGACACAGCGGGGTACACAGCAGGCACAAAGCGGGGCACAGCGGGGGACACAGCGAGGACAAAGCGGGACACAGCGGTGACACAGCGGGACACTGCTGGGGACACTGCGGGACACATCGGGACACAGCGGGGACACAGCAAGGACACAGCGGGGGACACAGCGGGACACAGCCGGACACAGCCGGGGACACAGCGGGACACAGCGAGAGACACAGCGGGGGACACAGCGGGACACAGCGGGGAACAAAGAGAGGACACAGCGGGACCCAGCGGGACACAGCGGGACACAGCGGGACACTGCGGGGCACAGCGGGGGACACAGCGGGATACAGCGGGGGACACAGGGAGGACACAGCTGAACACAGCATGGGACAAAGCGAGGACACAGCGGGAAACAGCGAGTCACAGCGGGACCCAGCGGGGACCCAGCAGTGGACACAGCGGGACACAGTGGGGAACAAAGCAGGACACCACGGAACACAGCAGGACACAGCGTGAAACAGCGGTGAACCTGCGGGGACACAGCGGGACACAGCGGGACCCAGCGGGACACAGCGGGGGACACAGCGGGACCCAGCAGGACACAGCGGGGACACAGCGGGACCCAGCAGGACACAGCGGGGGACACAGCGGGACACAGCGGGGGACACAGCAGGGACACAGTGGGACACAGTAGGACACAGCGTGGGACAAAGCGGGAGACAGCGGAGGACACAGCGAGGACACAGCTGGACACAGCGGGGACACAGAGGGGACACAGTAAGACACAGCGGGACACAGCGGGGACACTGCGGGACACAGCCGGGGGACACAGCTGTGGACAGCGGGGGACAGAGAAGGGACACAGCGGGACACAGGGGACACAGCTGGACACAGAAGGGTACACAGCGGGGCACAGCGGACACACAACAGGGACAGAGCTCGACACAGAGGGACACAGAGGGGACAGAGCGTGACACAGCAGGACACAGCGGGACACAACAGGGGACTCAGCGGGACACAGCGGGGGACACAGGGAGGACACAGCTGGACACTGAGGGAGACAGAGCAAGGACACAGCCGGACACAGCGAAACACAGCGTGACACAGTGGGGACACAGCAGGGGACACAGCAGGACACAGCGGGGGACACAGAGGGACACAGCAGGGTACACAGCAGGGACAAAGCGGGACACAGCAGGGGACACAGTGAAGACAAAGCGGGACACAGCAGTGACACAGCGGGACACAGCTGGGGACACTGCGGGACACAGCGGGACATAGCGGGAACACAGCAAGGACACAGCGGGGGACACAGTAGGACACAGCCGGACACAGCCGGGGACACAGCGGGACACAGCGAGAGACACAGCGGGGGACACAGAGGGACACAGAGGGGAACAAAGAGAG
>NW_012293447.1:0-6589 GCF_000151885.1 Dipodomys ordii | reverse complement strand
GCAGAAGGAAAGCATAAGGAGAAGCAGAAGAAACAGAAGAAGCAGAGTGCTAGTAGCAGAAGAAGCAGAAGATGCAGAAGGAGAAGCAGAAGGAAAAGCAGAAGAACGAGAAGGAGAAGGAGAAACAGAAGGAGAAGCAGAAAAAGAAGCAGAAGAAAAGCAGGAGATGGAAAAGCAGCAGGAGAAGCATAAAGAGCAGCAGAAGGAGAAGCAGGAGATGCAGAAACAGGAGAAGCAGAAGCAGAAGAAACAGGAGAAGGACAAGAAGCAGAAGCAGAAGGAGAAGCAGAAACAAAAGGAGAAGCAGAAAGAGAAGGAGGGGAAGTAGAAGAAGAAGAAGCAGGAGAAGCATAAGCAGAAGAAACAGGAGAAGCCGAAGAAGCAGAGGCAGAATCTGAAGCAGAAGGAGATACAGAAGAAGCACAATCTGAAGCAGAAGAAACAGAAATAGTAGAATAAGCAGAAGCAGAAGCAGCAGGAGAAGCAGAAGAAGAAGACGGAGAAGGCGAGAGAGAAGGATTAGGAGTAGGAGAAGCAAAAGGATAAGCAGAAGCAGAAAGAGACGCAGAAGGAGAAGCAGCACGAGAAGTAGAAGAAGCTGGAGAAGCAGAAGCAGAAGAAGCAGAATAAACAGAAGACGCAGAAGCAGAATGAGAAGCAGAAGGAGAAATTGAAGCAGAAGCAGAAGGAGAAGCAGAAGCAGAAGTAGAAGCAGAAGTAGGAGAAGGAGAAGCAGAAAGAGAAGCACAAAGAGAAGCAGAACGAGAAGCAGGAGAAGCAGAATCAGGAGAAGCAGAAACAGAAGAAACAGAAGAAGGAGAAGAAGCAGAAGCAGAAGGAGAAGCAGAAACAGAAGGAAAAGCAGAAAGAGAGGCAGGAGAAGCAGAAGAAGCAGCAGCAGGAGAAGCAGAAGCTGAAGAAGCCGAAGAAGCAGAAGCAGAACCTGAAGCAGAAGGAGAAGCAGGAGAAGCAAAAGAAGCAGAACCTGGAGAAGCAGAAGGAGAAGCAGAAGCAGAAAGAGAAGCAAAAGCAGAAGGAGAAGCAGAAGAAACAGAAGAAGCAGAGGCAGTAGCAGAAGAAGCAGAAGATGTAGAAGCAGAAGGAGAAAAAGAAGGAAAAGCAGAAGAACGAGAAGGAGAAGTAGAAGGAGAAACAGAAGGAGAAGCAGAAAGAGAAGCAGAAGAAGGAGCAGGAGAAGGAAAAGCAGCAGGAGAAGCAGAAAGAGCAGCAGAAGGAGAAGCAGGAGATATAGAAACAGGAGAAGCAGAAGAAAAAGGAGAAGGACAAGAAGCAGAAGCAGAAGGAGAAGCAGATACAGAAGGAGAAGCAGAAAGAGAAGGAGGGGAAGCAGAAGAAGCAGAATCAGGAGAAGCAGAAGCAAAAGAATCCGAAGAAGCAGAAGGAGAACCTGAAGCAGAAGGAGAAGCAGAATAAGCAGAAGAATCAGAATCTGGAGAAGCAGAATGAGAAGCAGAAGGAGAAGCAGAAGAGGAAAGAGAATCAAAAGCAGAAGGAGAAGCAGAAGAAACAGAAGAAGCAGAAGCAGTAGCAGTTGCAGCAGAAGTAGAAGGAGAAGCAGAAGGAAAAGCAGAAGAACGAGAAGGAGAAGGAAAAACAGAAGCAGAAGCAGAAGGAGAATCAGAAGGAGAAGCAGAAGAACAGAAGGAGAAGCGAAGGAGAAGCAGAAGCAGAAGAAGAAGCAGAAGGCCAAGCACAAGCAGAAGGAGATGCAGAAGGAGAAGCAGGAGAAGCAGAAGAAGCAGAACCAAAGAAGAAATAGATGTAGGAGAAGGAGAAGGAAGAGCAGCAGAAGCAATAGGAGAAGCAGAAGGAGAAGCAGAAGAATGAGAAGCAGAAAGAGAAGCAGGAGAAGCACAAATGCAGAAGCAGGAGAAGCAGAAGCAGAAGAAAAAGAAGATGATGAAGTAGGAGGAGGTGGAGGAGGAGGAGGAGAAGCAGTAGAAGCAGAAGAAGCAGAAGCAGAAGAAAAAGAATAAGCAAAAGAAGCAGAATCAGAGGGAGAAGCAGAAGAAGGACAAGGAGCAGCAGAAGGAGAAGCAGAAGGAGAATCAGAAGGAGAAGCAGAAGAAGGAGAAGCAGCAGAAGGAGAAGCACAAGCAGAAGAAGATGCAGAAGGAGAAACAGGAGAAGCAGAAGAAGCAGAAGCAGAAGGAGAAGCAGAAGTAGGAGAAGGAGAAGGAGAAGGAAGGGCAGCAGAAGCAATAGGGAAGCAGAGGGAGAAGCAGAAGGAGAATGAGAAGCAAAAAGAGAAGCAGTAGAAGCAGAAAAACCAGGAGAAGCAGAAGAAAGAGAAGAAGATAAAGAAGAATAAGAAGAAGAAGAAGAAGAAGAAGAAGAAGAAGAAGAAGAAGAAGAAGAAGAAGAAGAAGAAGAAGAAGAAGAAGAAGAAGGACAAGCATAAGGAGAAGCATAAGGAGAAGCATAAGGAGAAGCAGTAGATACAGGAGAAGCAGAAGAAATAGAATAAGCAAAAGAAGCAGAAGCAGAAGCACTGGGAGAAGCAGAAGAAAGAGAAGGAGAAGGAGCAGCAGAAGGAGAAGCAGAAGCAGAAAGAGAAGCAGACAAAAGGAGAACAAGAAGGAGAAGCAGGAGAATCAGAAGAAGCAGAAACAGAAAGAGAAGTAGAAGAAGGAGAAGCAGAAGTAGAATCAGAAGAAACAGAAGAAGAAGAAGAAGAAGAAACAGAAGCAAAAGAAACAGAAGAAGGAGAAGAGCAGAAGCAGAAGCAGAAGGAAAAGCAGAAGCAGAAGGAGAAGCAGAAAGAGAAGCAGGAGAAGCTGAAGAAGCAGGAGAAACAGAAGCAGAAGAAACAGGAGAAGCCGAAGAAGCAGAAGCAGAATCTGAAGCAGAAGGAGAAACAGAAGAAGCACAATCTGAAGCAGAAGCAGAAGAAACAGAAATAGTAGAATAAGCAAAAGCAGAAACAGCAGGAGAAGCAGAAGAAGAAGACGGAGAAGGCGAGAGAGAAGGATTAGGAGTAGGAGAAGCAAAAGGATAAGCAGAAGCAGATAGAGACGCAGAAGGAGAAGCAGCACGAGAAGTAGGAGAAGCTGGAGAAGTAGAAGCAGAAGAAACAGAAGAAACAGAAGACGCAGAAGCAGAATGAGAAGCAGAAGGAGAAATTGAAGCAGAAGCAGAAGGAGAAGCAGAAGCAGAAGGAGAAGCAGAAGGAGAAGAGAAGCAGAAAGAGAATCAGAAAGAGAAGCAGAACGAGAAGCAGGAGAAGCAGAAGCAGGAGAAGCAGAAGCAGAAGTAACAGAAGAAGGAGAAGAAGCCGGAAGGAGAAGCAGATACAGAAACAGAATGAAAAGCAGAAAGAGAAGCAGAAGAAGCAGGAAAACAGTATCAAAAGAAAGAGAAGAAGAAGATGATGAAGAAGAAGTAGATGAAGAAGAAGATGAAGAAGAAGAAGAAGAAGAAGAAGAAGAAGAAGAAGAAGCATAAGGAGAAGCATAAGGAGAAGCATAAGGAGAAGCATAAGGAGAAGCATAAGGAGAAGCATAAGGAGAAGCAGTAGAAGCAGAAGAAGCAGAACCAGGTGAAGCAGAAGAGGAGCAAAAGAATAAGCAAAAGAAGCAGAAACAGAAGCAGTGGGAGAGGCAGAAAAAGGAGAAGGAGAAGGAGCAGTAGAAGGAGAATCAGAAGCAGAAAGAGAAGCAGAAACAGAAGGAGAACAAGAAGGAGAAGCAGGAGAATCAGAAGAAGCAGAAGTAGAAGCAGAAAGAGAAGGAGAAGAAGGAGAAGCAGAAGTAGAAACAGAAGAAGAAGAAGCAGAAGAATCAGAAGCAAAAGAAACAGAAGAAGGAGAAGAGCAGAAGCAGAAGCAGAAGGAGAAGCAGAAGCAGAAGGAGAAGGAGAAAGAGAAGCAGGAGAAGCAAAAGAAGCAGAAGCAGAAGCAGTGGGAGAAGGAGAAGAAGGAAAAGGAGAAGGAGCAGCAGAAGGAAAAGCAGAAGCAGAAAGAGAAGCAGAAAAAGAAGGAGAACAATGAGAAGCAGGAGAATCAGAAGAAGCAGAAATAGAAGCAGAAAGAGGAGAAGTAGAATCAGAAGAAACAGAAGAAGAAGAAACAGAAGAAACAGAAGCATAAGAAACAGAAGAAAAAGAAGAGCAGAAGCAGAAGCAGAAGGAGAAGCAGAAGCAGAAGGAGAAGCAGAAGAAGGAGAAGGAGAAGGAGAAGCAGAACGAGAAGCAAGAGAAGCAGAAGAAGGAGAAGCAGAAACAGAAGAAACAGAAGAAGGAGAAGAAGCAGAAGCAGAAGAAGCAGAATCTTGAGAAGCAGAAGGAGAAGCAGAAGGAGAAGCAGAAGCAGAAAGAGAATCAAAAGCAGAAGGAGAAGCAGAAGAAACAGAAGAAGTAGAAGCAGTAGCAGTTGTAGCATAAGCAGAACGAGAAGCAGAAGGAAAAGCAGAAGAACAAGAAGGAGAAGGAGAAACAGAAGGAGAAGCAGAAAGAGAAGCAGGTAAAGCCGAAGAAGAAGAAGCAGAAGGAGAATCAGAAGGAGAAGCAGAAGAAGGAGAAGGAGAAGCAGAAGCAGAAGAAGATGCAGAAGGAGAAGCAGGAGAAGCAGAAGCAGAAGGAGAAGCAGTAAAAGCAGAAGAAACAGAAGCAAAAGGAGAAGCAAAAGAAGGAGAAGGAGAAATAGAGGCAGAAGAAGAAGCATAAGGACAAGCACAAGCAGAAGGAGATGCAGAAGAAGAAGGAGAAGCAGAAGAAGCAGAAGATGAAGGAGAAGCAGAAGTAGGAGAAGGTGAAAGAGAAGAAGCAGAAGCAGAAGGAGAAGCAGAAGCGGAATAAGAAGCAGAAAGAGAAGCAGGAGAAGCACAAGAAGCAGAAGCAGGAGAAGCCGAAAGAGAAGAAGCAGAAGAAGCAGAATCAGAAGCAGAAGTAGAAGCAGAAGCAGAAGAAGAAGCAGCAGAAGAAGTAGAACCAGAAATTCAGGCAGGAGAAACAGAAGAAGCAGAAGCAGAAGCAGAAGCAGAAGGAGAAGCAAAAAGAGAAGCAGAAGGAGAAGTAGAAGAAGCAGCAGACGGAGAAGCAGCAGAAGAAGCAGAAAAACAAGCAGGAGAAGCAGAAGCACAAAGAGAAGTAGAAGCAGAAGAAGCAGAAGCAGAAGAAGCAGTAGAAGCATAAGAAGCAGAAGCAGGAGAAGCAGAAGCAGAAGATAAAGAAGAAGCATAAGAAGTAGAAGCAGAGGGAGAAACAGAAGAAGGAGAAAGAGCAGCAGAATGTGAAGCAGAAGGAGATGCAGAAGCAGAAAGAGAAGCAGAAACAGAAGGAGAAGAAGGAGAAGTTGGAGAATCAGAAGAAGCAGAAGCAGAAAGAGAAGGAGAAGAAGGAGAAGGAGAAGCAGAAGGAGAAGGACAAGCAGGAGAAGCAGAAGAAGCAGAAGCGGGAGAAGCAGAAGAAGAAGAAGAAACAGAAGAAAGAGAAGGAGCAGAAGGAGAAGCAGAAGCAGAAGGAGAAGCAGAAAGAGAAGCAGAAGAAGCTGTAGCAGGAGAAGCAGAAGAAAGAGAAGAAGCCCAAGAATCAGAAGGAGAACCTGAAGCAGAAGGAGAAGCAGAAGCAGCAGAAGCTAGAAAAGCAGAAGCAGAAGAAACAGAACAAGCAGAAGGAGCAGAAGCAGAACGAGAAGCAGAAGAAGAAGAAGGAGAAAGAGAAGGATTAGGAGTAGGAGGAGCAGAAGGAGAATCAGAAGCAGAAAGAGAAGCAGAAGGAGAAGCAGAAGGAGTAACAGAAGAAGCAGAAACAGGAGAAGCAGAAGCAGAAGCAGAATGAGAAGCACAAGAAGGAGAAATTGAAGGAGAAGGAGAATGAGACGGAGAAGCTGAAAGAGAAGTAGAGAAGCAGAAGAAGAAGAAGCAGGAGAAGCAGAAGCAGAAGAAAGAGAAGAAGGAGAAGAACAGAAGCAGAAACAGACGGAGAAGCAGAAGCAAAAGGAGAAGCAGAAGAAGCAGAAGCTGACGAAGAAGAAGAAGAAACAGAAAAAGAAGAAGCAGAAGCAGAAGCAGCAGGAGAAGCAGAAGAAGAAGAAGGAGAAGGAGCAACAGAAGGAGAAGCAGAAGCAGAAAGAGAAGCAGAAACAGAAGGAGAACAAGAAGTAGAAGCAGGAGAATCAGAAGAAGCAGAAGTAGAAGCAGAAAGAGGAGAAGAAGGAGAAACAGAAGTAGAATCAGAAGAAACTGAAGAAGAAACAGAAGCAACAAAACAGAAGAAGAAGAGCAGAAGCAGAAGGAGAAGCAGAAGCAGAAGGAGAAGCAAAAAGAGAAGCAGAAGGAGAAGTAGAAGAAGCAGCAGAAGGAGAAGCAGCAGAAGAATCAGAAAAACAAGCAGGAGAAGCAGAAGCAGAAAGAGAAGAAGAAGCAGTAGAAGCATAAGAAGCAGAAGCAGGAGAAGCAGAAGCAGAAGCTAAAGAAGAAGCATAAGAAGCAGAAGCAGAGGGAAAAACAGAAGAAGGAGAAAGAGCAGCAGAAGGTGAAGCAGAAGGAGATGCAGAAGCAGAAAGAGAAGCAGAAACAGAAGGAGAAGAAGAAGGAGAATTTGGAGAATCAGAAGAAGCAGATGCAGAAGC
>NW_012293446.1:0-1773 GCF_000151885.1 Dipodomys ordii | reverse complement strand
TCACCGCTGTGTCACCTCTCTGTCCTCTGCTGTCCCCCCTGTGTCCCCCGCTGTGTCCCGCTGTGTCCCGCTGTGTCCTGCTGTGTCACACTGTGTCCCGTGTTGTCCCGCTTTGTCCCCCGCTGTGACCTCGTTGTGTTTCCCGCTGTGTCCCGCTGTGTACCACTCTGTGACCCCGCTGTGTACCGCTCTGTACCCCGCTGTGTCCCGCTATGTTCCCGCAGTGTCCCCGCTGTGTCCCGCTGTGTCCTCGCTGTGTCCACTGCTGTGTCCCGAGCTGTGTACCCCGCTGTGTCCCGCTGTGTCTCCGCTGTATCGACGCTGTGTCCTGCTGGGTCCCGCTGTGTCCTCGCTGTGTTCCCCATTGTGTCCCGCTGTGTACCCCGCTGTGTCCCCAGCTGTGTCCCTGCTGTGTCCCTGCTGTGTCCCCACTGTGTCCCGCTGTGTCCCGCTTTGTCCTCACTGTGTCCCAAGCTGTGTTCTGCTGTGTCCCCCGCTGTGTCCCGCTGTGTCCCGCTGTTTCCCCGCTGTGTCCCGCTGTGTCCCCCGCTGTGTACCGCTGTGTCCCTGCTGTGACCCCCTCTGTCCCCGCTGTATTGACGCTGTGTCCCGGTGTGTCCCGCTGTGTCCGCGCTGTGTTTCCGGCTGTGTCCCGCTGTATACCCCTCTGTGTCCCCCGCTGTGTCCCTCTGTGTCCCCTCTCTGTCCCCTGCTGGTCCCCGCTGTGTCCCCCGCAGTGTTCCTGCTGTGTCCCCACTGTGTCCCGCTGTGTCCGCCGCTGTGTCCTCCGCTGTGTCCCTGCTGTGTCCCTGCTGTGTCCCCACTGTGTCCCGCTGTGTCCCGCTTTGTCCTCACTGTGTCCCAAGCTGTGTTCCGCTGTGTCCCCCGCTGTGTCCCGCTGTGTCCCGCTGTGTCCCCGCTGTGTCTCGCTGTGTCCCCCGCTGTGTACCGCTGTGTTCCTGCTGTGACCCGCTCTGTCCCCGCTGTATTGACGCTGTGTCCCGGTGTGTCATGCTGTGTCCGCGCTGTGTTCCCGGCTGTGTCCCGTTGTGTACCCCTCTGTGTCCCCCGCTGTGTCCCTCAGTATCCCCGGCTGTGACCCGCTGTGTCCCGCTGTGTCTCCCGCTGTGTCCCCACTGTGTCCCCCGCTGTGTCCCGCTGTGTCCCGCTATGTCGCCTGCTTTCTCCCGCTGTGCCCCTGCAGTGTCTCCGCTGTGTCCCACTGTGTCACACTGTGTCCCGTGTTGTCCTGCTTTGGCCCCCGATGTGACCTCGCTGTGTTTCTCTCTGTGTCCCGCTGTGTACCCTTCTGTGTCCGCCGCTGTGTCCTGCTGTGTACCCCGCTGTGTCCAGCTGTGTCTTCGCTTTGTCCCTCGCTGTCTCCTGCTTTGTCCCACGCTGTGTCCCGCTGTGACCCACTGTGTCCTCGCTGTGTCCCCCGCTGTGTCCCGTTGTGTCCCCGCTGTGTCCATTGCTGTGTCACGCTGTGTACCCCGCTGTGTCCCGCTATGTTCCCGCAGTGTCCCCGCTGTGTCCCGCTGTTTCCCACTGTGTCCCGTGGTGTCCCAGTTTGTCCCCCGCTGTGTCCCCCGGTGAGTCCCCGCTGTGTCCCCCACGGTTCAGGCTGTGTCTTCTGCTGTGTCCCCGCTGTGTCCCGCTGTGTCCCGCTGGGTCCTCGCTGTGTCCCACGCTGTGTTCCGCTGGGTCCTCGCTGTGTCCACGCGATGTGTCCCGTTGTGTCCCCAGCTGTGTCCCCGCTCTGTCCTGCTGTGA
>NW_012293445.1:0-2252 GCF_000151885.1 Dipodomys ordii | reverse complement strand
ATGTGTCCGCTGTGTCCGCTGTGTAATGCTGTGTCCCCTGCTGTGTCCCGCTGTGTCCCGCTGTGTAATGCTGTGTCCCCTGCTGTGTCCCGCTGTGTCCCGCTGTGTAATGCTGTGTCCCCTGCTGAGTCCCGCTGTGTCCCCGCTGTGTCCCAATGTGTCCTCGCTCTGTCCCCCGCTGTGTACCGCTGTGTCCTTCCTGTGTCCCCCGCTGTGTCCCGCTCTGTCCCGCTGTGTCCCCCGCTGTGGCCCCCGCTATGTCCCGCTGTGTCCACCGCTGTGTCCCGCTCTGTCCTTGCTCTGTCCCCCACTGTGTGCCGCTGTGTCCTCGCTGTGTCCCCCGCTGTGTCCCGCTGTGTCCTTTTGTGTCACGCTGTTTCCCCGCTGTGTCCCTGCAATGTCCCATTGTGTACCCTGCTGTGTCCAACTTTGTCCCCGCTGTGTCTCGTTGTGTCCCACGCTCTGTCCCACATTGTGTACCGCAGTGTCCCCCGCTGTGTCCCGCTGTGTCCCCCGCTGTGTCCCGCTGTGTCCCCCGCTGAGTCCCCACTGTGTCCCCGCTCTGTCCCGTTGTGTCCCCCGCTGTGTCCCGCTGTGTCCCGCTGTGTCCCGCTGTGTCCTTGCTGTGACCCGCTCTGTCCCCACTGTATCGATGCTGTGTCCCGCTGTGTCCGTGCTGTTTTCCCCCTGTGTCCCGCTGTGTACCACTCTGTGTCCCCCGCTGTGTCCCGTGTGTCCCCTGCTGTGACCCACTGTGTCCCGCTGTGTCCCCCACTGTGTCCCTGCTGTCTCCCCGGTGTGTCCCACTGTGTCCCGCTGTGTACTGCTGTGTCTCCCGCTGAGTTCCGCTGTGTCCCCGCTGTGTCCCAATGTGTCCTCCCTGTGTCATGCTCTGTCATGCTCCGTCCCCGCTGTGTCCCGCTGTGTCCTGCTGTGTCCCCACTGTGTGCCCGCTGTGTCCCTCTGTGTACCCCGCTGTGTCCAGCTGTGTCCCCGCTGTGTCCCGCTGTGTCCCCTGTCCCCTGTTGTCCCGCGCTTTGTCCCCCGCTGAGTCCTGCTGTGTCTCGCTGTGTTACACTGTGTCCCGTGTTGTCCCGCTTGGTCCCCCGCTGTGACCTCGCTGTGTTTCCCGCTGTGTCCCTCTGTGTACCACTCTGTATCCCCAGCTGTGTCCCGCTGTGTACCCCGCTGTGTCCAGCTATGTTCCCGCAGTGTCCCCGCTGTCTCCCGCTGTGTCCTCGCTGTGTCCACCGCTGTGTCCCATTGTGTCCCCAGCTGTGTACCCCGCTGTGTCCGCTGTGTCCCCGCTGTGTACCCGCTGGATCCCCGCTGAGTCCTCACTGTGTCCACCGCTGTGTCCCCGTTGTGTCCCCAAACTGTGTACCCCGCTGTGTCCCGCTGTGTTCCCGCTGTATCGACGCTGTGTCCTGCTGAGTCCCGCTGTGTCCTCACTGTGTTCCCCCATTGTGTCCCGCTGTGTACCCCCACTGAGTCCCCCACAGTGTCCCTGCTGTGTCCCTGCTGTGTCCCCACTGTGTCCCGCTGTGTCCCCCGCTGTGTCCTCCGCTGTGTCCCTGCTGTGTCCCTGCTGTGTCCCCGCTGTTTCCTGCTGTGTCCCGCTGTGTCCTCGATGTGTCCCACGCTGTGTTCCGCTGTGTCCCCCGCTGTGTCCTGCTGTGTCCCGCTGTGTCCCCGCTGTGTTGACGCTGTGTCCTCGCTGTGTCCCGCTGTGTCCCCCATGTGTCCCCCGCTGTGTCCCATTGTGTCCCGCTGTGTCCCCCAGTGTTTCCCCCGCTGTGTACGGCTGTGTCCCCCGCTCTGTCCCCCTTTGTCCACTGCTGTGCCCCCGCTATGTCCCGCTTTTTCCCCGGCTCTGTTCCGCTGTGTCCTCACTGTGTACCCCGCTGTGTCCCACTGTGTCCTCGCTGTGTTCCCCGCTGTGTCCCGCTGTGTCCCCCGCTGTGTCCCCCGCTGTGTCCTCTCTGTGTCCCCTGCTGTGTCCCGCTGTGTCATCACTGGGTCCCCCACTGTGTCCCGCTGTGTCCCCCGCTCTGTCCCGCTGTGTCCGGCTGTGTCCCTCTCTGTACCTGCTGTGTCCCTCTGTGTCCCGCTGTGTCCCTGCTGTGTGCCTGCTGTTTCCCGTTGTGTCGCCTGCTGTGTCCCTTTTTGTCGCCCGCTTTGTCCCGCTGTGTCCCACTGAGTAACCCGCTGTGTCCCGCTGTGTCCCGCTGTGTCCCCGCTGTGTGCCCGCT
>NW_012293444.1:0-2565 GCF_000151885.1 Dipodomys ordii | reverse complement strand
TCCCCCGCTTTCTCCCGCTTTGTCCCCCGCTGTGTCCCCCGCTGTGTCACGCTGTGTCCTCGATGTGTCCCCCGCTGTGTCCCGCTGTGTCCCCGCTATGTCCCCAGCTGTGACTCGCTGTGTCCCGCTGTGTACCCCGCTGTGTCCCGCTATGTTCCCGCAGTGTCCCGCTGTGTCCCGCTGTGTCCTCGCTGTGTCCCCCACTGTGTCCCGTTGTGTCCCCAGCTGTGTACCTCGCTGTGGCCCAATGTGTCCTCGCTGTGTCATGCTCTGTCCTGCTCTGTCCCCGCTGTGTCCCGCTGTGTCCCGCTGTGTCCCCACTGTGTGCCCGCTGTGTCCCTCTGTGTACCCCGCTGTGTCCAGCTGTGTCCCCACTGTGTCCCGCTGTGTCCCCTCTCTGTCCCCCGCTTTGTCCCCCGCTGTGTCCCGCTGTGTCCCGCTGTGTCCCGCTGTATCACACTGTGTCCCGTGTTGTGCCGCTTTGTCCCCCGCTGTGACCTCGTTGTGTTTCCCGCTGTGTCCCGCTGTGTACCACTCTGTGACCCCGCTGTGTCCCGCTCGGTATCCCGCTGTGTCCCTCTATGTTCCCGCAGTGTCCCCGCTGTGTCCCGCTGTGTCCTTGCTGTGTCCACTGCTGTGTCCCGTTGTGTCCCCAGCTGTGTTCCCCGTTGTGTCCCGCTGAGTCCCCCGCTGTGTCCGCCGCTGTGTCCCTGCTGTGTCCCTGGTGTGTCCCTGCTGTGTCCCGCTGTGTCCCGCTTTGTCCTCGCTGTGTCCCAAGCTGTGTTCCGCTGTGTCCCCCGCTGTGTCCCGCTGTGTCCCGCTGTGTCCCTGCTGTGTCCCACTGTGTCCCCCGCTGTGTCTCGCTGTGTCCCTGCTGTGACCCGCTCTGTCCCCGCTGTATTGACCCTGTGTCCCGGTGTGTCCCACTGTGTCCGCGCTGTGTTCCCGGCTGTGTCCCGCTGTGTACCCCTCTGTGTCCCCCGCTGTGTCCCGCAGTGTCCCCGGCTGTGACCCGCTGTGTTCCGCTGTGTCCCCCGCTGTGTCCCCACTGTGTGCCCCCGGTGTCCCGCTGTGTCCCCTCTCTGTCCCCAGCTGTCCCCCGCTGTTTCCCCCGCTGTGTCCCACTGTGTCCCGCTGTGTCGCCCGTTTTGCCCCGCTGTGCCCCTGCAGTGTCCCCGCTGTGTCCCACTGTGTCACACTGTGTCCCGTGTTGTCCTGCTTTGGCCCCCGCTGTGACCTCGCTGTGTTTCTCTCTGTGTCCCGCTGTGTACCCTTCTGTGTCCTCCGCTGTGTTCCGCTGTGTACCCCGCTGTGTCCAGCTGTGTCCTCGCAGTGTCCCCCGCTGTCTCCTGCTTTGTCCCACGCTGTGTCCCGCTGTGACCCGCTGTGTCCTCGCTGTGTCCCCCGCTGTGTCCCGTTGTGTCCCACTGTGTCCCCGCTGTGTCCCGCTGTGTCCCGTTGTGTCCCGCTGTGTCCTTGCTGTGTCCCACGCTGTGTCCCACTGTGTCCACTGCTGTGTCCCGCTGTGTTCCCGCTGTGTCCCCTTGTGTCCCCCACTGTGTCCCGCTGTGTCCCGCTGTGTCCTTGCTGTGACCCGCTCTGTGCCCTCTGTATCGACGCTTTGTCCCGCTCTGTCCCGCTGTGTCCGCGCTGTGTTCCCCGCTGTGTCCCGCTGTGAACCCCTCTGTTTCCCCTGCTGTGTCCCGCTTTGTCCCCCGCTGTGACCTGCTGTGTCCCGCTGTGTCCCCCACTGTGTCCCTGCTGTCTCCCCGCTGTGTCACACTGTGTCCTGCTGTGTACTGCTGTGTCTCCCGCTGAGTTCCTCTGTGTCCCGCTGTGGCCCAATGTGTCCTCGCTGTGTCAGGCTCTGTCCTGCTCTGTCCCCGCTGTGTCCCGCTGTGTCCCGCTGTGTCCCCACTGTGTGCCCGCTGTGTCCGTCTGTGTACCCTGTTGTGTCCAGCGGTGTCCCCGCTGTGTCCCGCTGTGTCACCTCTCTGTCCTCTGCTGTCCCCCCTGTGTCCCCCGCTGTGTCCCGCTGTGTCCCGCTGTGTCCTGCTGTGTCACACTGTGTCCCGTGTTGTCCCGCTTTGTCCCCCGCTGTGACCTCGTTGTGTTTCCCGCTGTGTCCCGCTGTGTACCACTCTGTGACCCCGCTGTGTACCGCTCTGTACCCCGCTGTGTCCCGCTATGTTCCCGCAGTGTACCCGCTGTGTCCCGCTGTGTCCTCGGTGTGTCCACTGCTGTGTCCCGAGCTGTGTACCCCGCTGTGTCCCGCTGTGTCTCCGCTGTATCGACGCTGTGTCCTGCTGGGTCCCGCTGTGTCCTCGCTGTGTTCCCCGATGTGTCCCTCTGTGTACCCCGCTGTGTCCCTGCTGTGTCCCTGCTGTGTCCCCGCTGTGTCCCGCTGTGTCCCGCTTTGTCCTCACTGTGACCCATGCTGTGTTCCACTGTGTCCCCCGCTGAGTCCCGCTGTGTCCCGCTGTGTCCCCGCTGTGTCCCCACTGAGTCCCCCGCTGAGTTCCCGCTGTGTCCCTGCTGTGTACCCGCTCTGTCCCCGCTAGTAAT
>NW_012293443.1:0-2351 GCF_000151885.1 Dipodomys ordii | reverse complement strand
TCACCCCCGCTTTGTTCTGCTGTGTCACGCGGTGTCCTCCCTGTGTCCCTCACTGTGTCCTGCTGTGTCCCCCACTGTGCCCGCAGTATCCCGCTGTGTCCTCGCTGTGTCCCGCTCTGTCTACTGCTGTGTCCCCACTGTGTCCCGCTGTGTCTCGCTGTGTCCCGCTGTGTCCTCGCTGTTTCCCACGCTGTGTTCTGCTGTGTCCTCGCTGTGTCCCCCGCTGTGTCCCGTTGTGTACCCAGCTGTGTACCCCGCTGTGTCCCACTGTGTCCCCGCTGTATCGACGCTGTGTCCCACTTGGTCCCGCTGTATCCTCGCTGTGTTCCCCGCTGTGTCCCGCTGTTTACCCCTCTGTGTCCCCCGCTGTGTCCCGCTGTGTCCCGCTGTGTACTGCTGTGTCCCCCGCTGAGTTCCGCTGTGTCCCCGCTGTGTCCCAATGTGTCCTCGCTGTGTCCCGCGCTGGGTCCCGCTGTGTCCCCCCTGTGTCACCCGCTGTGTCCGGCTGTGTCCGGCTGTGTCCCCCGCTGTGTCCCCCGCAGTGTCAGCGCTGTGTCCCGCTGTGTCCTCGATGTGTCCCCCACTGTCTCACGCTCTGTACCCCGCTGTGTCTCAAGCTTTGTCCCCGCTGTGTCCCACTGTGTCCCTAGCTGTGTCCCGCTGTGTCCCGCTGTGTCCCCCGCTTTGTTCCGCTGAGTCCCATCTGTGTCGCCGCTGTGTCCCACTATGTTCCCGCAGTGTCCCCGCTGTGTCCCGCTGTGTCCCGCTGTGTCCTCGCTGTGTCCCCCGAGTGTCCCGTTGTGTCCCCAGCTGTGCACCCCGCTGTGTCCCGCTGTGTCCCCGCTGTAACGGCGCTGGGTCCCGCTGGGTCCCGCTATGTCCTCCCTGTGTTCCCCGCTGTGTCCCGCTGTATCACGCTCTGTCCCCTCTGTGTCCCTCTGTGTCCAGCTCTGTCCCTGTTGTGTGTCCGCTGTGCCCCGCTGTGTACCCTTCTGTGTCCAGCTGTGTCCCCTCTGTGTCCCGCTGTGTCCCTTCTCTTTCCCCCGCTGTCCACCGCTGTGTCCCCGGCTGTGTCCCGCAGTGTCCCCGCTGTGTCCCGCTGTGTCCTACTGTGTCCCGTGGTGTCCCGCTTTTTCCCCTCTATGTCCTCTGCTGAGTCCCCTCTGTGTCCCCGCTGTGTCCACCGCTGTGTCTCCTGCTATGTCCCGCTGTGTCCCCCGCTGTGTCCCGCTCTGTCCTTGCTGTGTCCCCCACTGTGTGCCGCTGTGTCCTCGCTGTGTCCCCCGCTGTGTCGCGCTGTGTCCTTTTGTGTCACGCTGTTTCCCCGCTGTGTCCCTCTGTGTACCTCGCTGTGTCCAGCTTTGTCCCCGCTGTTTCTCGCTGTGTCCCACGCTCTGTCCCACACTGTGTCCCGCAGTGTCCCCCGCTGTGTCCCGCTGTGTCCCCCGCTGTGTCCCGCTGTGTCCCCGGCTGAGTCCCCGCTGTGTCACTGCTGTGTCCCGCTGTATCCTTGCTGTGTCCCATGCTGTCTCCCTCTCTGTCCCCCGCTGTGTCTCACGCTTTGTTCCTGCTGTGTCCCACTGTGTCCCGCTGTGTCCGGCTGTGCCCCCACTGTGTCCCGTTGTGTCCAAAGCTGTGTATCACGCTGTGTAACGCTGTGTCCCCGCTGTATCGATGCTGTGTCCCGCTGTGTCCTCGCTGTGTTCCCCACTGTGTCCCACTGTGTCCCCCGCTGTGTCCCCCACTGTGTCCTCGCTGAGTCCCCTGCTGTGTCCCGCTGTGTCCTCACTGGGTCGCCAACTGTGTCCCGCTGTGTCCCCTGCTGTGTCCCACTCTGTCCAGCTGTGTCCCGCTCTGTCCCCGCTGTGTCCCGCTGTGTCCCGCTGTGTCCCCGCTGTGTGCCTGCTGTGTCCCGCTGTGTCTGCCGCTTTGTCCCGCTGTGTCCCACTTTGTCCCCGCTGTGTCCCGTTGTGTCCCCGCTGTGTGCCCGCTGTGTCCCTCTGTGTACCCCACTGTGTCACACTGTGTTCCGTGTTGTCCCGCTTTGTCCCCCGCTGTGACCTCGCTTTGTTTCCCGATATGTCCCGCTGTGTATCACTCTGTGACCTCGCTGTGTCCCGCTCTGTACCCGCTGTGTCCCGCTATGTTCCCGCAGTGTCCCCGCTGTGTCCCGTTGTGTCCTCGCTGTGTCAACCGCTGTGTCCCGTTATGTCCTCAGCTGTGTATCCCGCTGTGTCCCGCTTTGTCCCCTCTGTATCGACGCTGTGTCCTCGATGTGTTCCTCGTTGTGTCCCGCTGTGTCCCCGAGACTGTGTCCCTTGCTGTGTCCCTGCTGTGTCCCCGCTGTGTCC
>NW_012293442.1:0-4243 GCF_000151885.1 Dipodomys ordii | reverse complement strand
TCTGTGTCCTTGCTGTGTCCCCCGCTGTGTCCCGCTGTGTCCTGCTGTGTCACGCTGTTTCTCCACTGCGTTCCAGCTGTGTCCCTCTGTGTACCCCGCTGTGACCAGCTTTGTCCCCACTGTGTCTCGCTGTGTCCCACGCTCTGTCCCACACTGTGTCTGCTCTGTCCCCCTCTGTGTCCCGCTGTGTCCCCCGCTGTGTCCCACTGTGTCCACGCAGTATCACTGCTGTTTCCTGCTGTGTCCCGCTGTGTTCCGTGGTGTCCCTCTTTGTCTCCCGCTGTGTCCCCCGCTGAGACCCCGCTGTGTCAACGCTGTGTCCTGCTGTGTCCTCGCTGTGTCCCCCGCTGTCTCCAGCTCTGTCCCCCGCTGTGTCTCACGCTTTTTCCCCGCTGTGTCCCACTGTGTCCGGCTGTCTCCCGCTGTGCCCGCACTGTGTCCCGTTGTGTCCACAGCTGTGTACCACGCTGTGTAACGCTGTGTGCCCGCTGTATCGACGCTGTGTCCCGCTGTGCCCCCACTCTGTCCCATTGTGTCCACAGCTGGGTACCACGCTGTGTAACCCTGTGTCCCTGCTGTATCGACTCTGTGTCCTGCTGGGTCCCGTTGTGTCCTCGCTGTTTTCCCCGCTGTGTCCCTCTGTGTCCCCAGCTGTGTCCCCCGCTGTGTCCCGCTGTGTCCTCGCTGGGTCCCCCGCTGTGTCCCGCTGTGTCCCACGCTGTGTTTCGCTGTGTCCCGCTATGTCCAGCTCGGTCCCTGCTGTGTCCCGCTGTGTGCCCGCTGTGTCCCGCTGTGTACTCCCTTGTGTCCAGCTGTATCACTGCTGTGTCTCGCTTTCGCCCCTCTCTGTCTCCGCTGTCCCCTGCTGTGTCCCCTACTGTGTCCCACTGTGTGCCGCTGTGTCCCCCATTTGTCCCGCTGAGTCCCCTCTGTGTCACCGCTGTGTCCCGCTGTGTACCCCGCTGTGTCCCTCTATGTTCCGCTGTGTCCCCCGCTGTGTCCCCCTGTGTCCCCCGCTGTGTCCCGCTGTGTCCTCGCTGGGTTTCCCGTTGGGTCCCGCTGTGTCCCCCGCTATGTCCCGCTGTGTACCGCTGTGTCCCCCTCTGTGTCCTGTTGTGTCCCAGCTGTGTACCCCGTTGTGTCCCGCTGTATCGACGCTGTGTCCCACTGGGTCCCGCTGTTTCCTTCCTGTGTTGCCCGCGGGTCTTGCTGTGTCCCCGCTGTATCGACGCTGTGTCCCCGCTGTGTCCCGCTGTGTTCCGCTCTGTCCTCGCTGTGTCCCCTGCTGTGTCCCGTTGTGTCCCCAGCTGTGTCCCCTGCTATGTCAGGCTGTGTCTACTGCTGTGTCCACGCTGTGTCCCGCTTTGTCTCGCTGTGTCCCGCTGTGTCCTCTCTGTGTCCCCCGCTATGTTCCACTGTGTCCTCGCTGTGTCCCCTGCTGTGTCCCGCTGTGTCCCCATTGTGTCCCCCGCTGTGTCGCGCTGTGTCCCGCTGTGTCCCCCGCTGTGTCCGCTGCTGTGTCCTGCTGTGTCCCCCGCTTTGTCACCAATGTGTCCCGCTGTGTCCTTGCTGTGTCCCGCTGTGTCTCGCTGTGCCCCCACTCTGTCCCGTTGTGTCCACAGCTGGGTACCACGCTGTGTAACCCTGTGTCCCCGCTGTATCGACTCTGTGTCCTGCTGGGTCCCGTTGTGTCCTCGCTGTGTTCCCCGCTGTGTCCCTCTGTGTCCCCAGCTGTGTCCTCCGCTGTGTCCGCTGTGTCCTCGCTGGGTCCCCCGCTGTGTCCCGCTGTGTCCCACGCTGTGTTTCGCTGTGTCCCACACTCTGTCCCCCAATGTGTCCCGCTGTGTCCCCCGCTGTTTCGCATTGTGTCCCCCACTGTGTCCCGCTGTGTCCCCGCAGGTTCACCTCTGTTTCCCGCTGTGTCCCGCTGTGTTCCGTGGTGTCCTCGCTGTGTCCCCCTGCTGTCTCCCGTTGTGTCCTGCTGTGTCCTCGCTGTGTCCCCCTGCTGTGTCCCGCTGTTTCACCGCTGTGTCCCCCACTGTGTCCCGCTGTGTCCCCGCAGGTTCACCTCTGTTCCCCGCTGTGTCCCTTTGTGTGCTGCTGTGTCCTCGCTGTGTCCCCGCTGTGTCCCGCTGTGTCCCGCTGTGTCCCCGCAAGTTCACCTCTGTTTCCCGCTGTGTCCCGTTGTGTGCCGCTGTGTCCTCGCTGAGTCCTCTACTGTCTCCCTCTCTGTCCCCCGCTGTGTCTCACGCTTTGTCCCCGCTGTGTCCCACTGTGTACCGCTGTGTCCGGCTGTGCCCCCACTGTGTCCCGTTGTGTCCACAGCTGTGTTCCATGCTGTGTACCACGCTGTGTAACGCTGTGTCCCCGCTGTATCGACGCTGTGTCCCGCTGTGTCCCGCTGTGTCCTCGCTGTGTTCCCCGCTGTGTCCCGCTGTGTCCACCGATGTGTCCCCAGCTGTGTCCTCACTGTGTCCCTGCTGTGTCCTGCTGTGTCCTCACTGGGACCACCACTGTGTGTCACTGTGTCCACCGCTGTGTCCCGCTGTGTCCAGCTGTGTCCCGCTTTGTCCCCGCTGTGTCCCGCTGTGTCCCGCTGTGTCCCCGCTGTGAGCCTGCTGTGTCCCGCTGTGTCTCCCGCTTTGTCCCGCTGTGTCCCACTGTGTCCCCGCTGTGTGCCCGCTCTGTCCCGCTGTGTATCCCGCTGTGTCCAGTTGTGTCACCGCTGTGTCTCGCTGTGGCCACTCTCTCTCTCCGCTGTCCCCCGCTGGGTCCCCCGCTGTGGCCCGCTCTGTCCCGCTGTGTCCCCCGCTTTGTCCTGCTGTGTCCCGCAGTGTCCCCGCTGTGTCCCGCTGTGTAACACTGTGTCCCGTGGTGTCCCACTTTGTCCCACGCTGTGTCCCCCGGTGAGTCCCCTCTGTGTCGCCTCTGTGTCCCCCTGTGTCCTCGCTGTGTCCCCCGCTGTCTCCCGCTTTGTCCCTCGCTGTGTTCCGCTGTGTCCCACTGTGTCCCCGCTGTGTCCCCAGCTGCGTCCCGCTGTGTCCCGCTGTGTCCCTGCTGTATCGACGCTGTCTCCTGCTGGGTCCCGCTGTGTCCTCGATGTGTTCCCCGCTGTGTCCCGCTGTGTCCCCAGCTGTGTCTCCCGCTGTGTCCCGCTGTGTGCCGCTGTGTCCCCCATTTGTCCCGCTGAGTCCCCTCTGTGTCACTGCTGTGTCCCGATGTGTCCCCCGCTGAGTCCCCGCTGTGTCCCTGCTGTGTCCCAATGTGTCCTCGCTGTGTCCCCCGCTGTGTCCCTCTGTGTCCTCCCTGTGTCCCCCGCTGTGTCCCGCTGTGTCCCCCGCTGTGTTCCCCGCTGTGTACCGCTGTGTCCCCCGCAGTGTCAGCGCTGTGTCCCGCTGTGTCCTCGCTGTGTCCCCCGCTGTCTCCCGCTCTGTACCCTGCTGTGTCTCAAGCTTTGTGCCTGCTGTGTCCCACTGTGTCGCGCTGTGTCCCGCTGTGTTCACAGCTGTGTACCTCGCTGTGTAACGCTCTGTCCCCGCTGTATCGACGCTGTGTCGCGCAGGGTCCCGCTGTGTCCTCGCTGTGTTCCCCGCTGTGTCCCGCTGTGTCCGCCACTGTGTCCCGCTGTGTCTACGGCTGTGTCCCCGCTGTGTTCCGCTGTGTCCTCGCTTTTTTACCCTCTGTGTCCCGCTGTGTCCCTGCTGTATCGACGCTCTGTCCCGCTGGGTCCCGCTGTGTCATCTCTGTGTCCCCCGCTGTGTCCCTGCTGTGTCCTCGCTGTGTCCCGCTATGTACTGCTGTGTCCCCCGCTGAGTCCCGTTGTGTCCCTCTGTGTCCCCCGCTGTGTCCCCTGCTATGTCTTGCTGTGTCCCCCGCTGTGTCCCACTGTGTCCTTGCTGTGTCCCCCGTTGTGTGCCGCTGTGTCCCCCGCTGTTTCCCGCTGTGTCCTGCTGTGTCACGCTGTTTCCCCGCTGTGTCCCAGCTGTGTCCCTCTGTGTACCCCGCTGTGTCCAGCTTTGTCCCCGCTGTGTCTCGCTGTGTCCCACGCTCTGTCCCCCACTGTGGCCCGCTGTGTCCACTGTGTCCACTGCTGTTTCCCACTGTGTCCCCCACTGTGTACCACTGTGTCCCCGCAGGTTCCCCTCTGTTACCCGCTGTGTCCCGCTGTGTTCCGTGGTGTCCTCGCTGTGTCCCCATGCTGTGTCCCGCTGTGTCCCCCACTGTGTCCCCCGCTCTGTCCCTA
>NW_012293441.1:0-6595 GCF_000151885.1 Dipodomys ordii | reverse complement strand
GAGAAGCAGAAGATGCAGAGCGGTAGAAGCAGAAGAAGAAGAAACAGATGAAATAGAAGGAGCAGAAGCAGAAGGAGGAGCAGAAGCAGAAGGAGAAGCAGAAAGAGAAACAGGAAAAGCAGAAGAAGCAGAAGCAGGAGAAGCAGAAGCAGAAGAAACAGGAGAAGGACAAGAAGCAGAAGCAGAAGCAGAAGGAGAAGCAGAAAGAGAAGCACTAGAAGCAGAAGACGCAGGAAAAGCAGAAGCAGCAGAAAGAGAAGAAGAAGAAGAAGAAGAAGAAGAAGAAGAAGAAGAAGAAGAAGAAGAAGAAGAAGAAGAAGAAGAAGAACAAGAACAAGAAGAAGAACAAGAAGAAGAAGAAGAACAAGAAGAACAAGAAGAAGAAGAAGAAGAAGAAGAACAAGAAGAAGAAGAAGAAGAAGAAGAAGAAGAAGAAGAAGAAGAAGAAGAAGAAGAAGAAGAAGAAGAAGAAGAAGAAGAAGAAGAAGAAGAAGGAGAAGGAGAAGGAGAAGGAGAAGAAGAAGGAGAAGGAGAAGCAGTAGAAGCAGAAGAAGCAGCACAAGGAGAAGCAGAAGCAAAAGATGCATAACGAGAAGCAGGAGAAGCAGAAGAAGCAGAAGCAGAAGGAGAAGTAGAAGTAGGAGAAGGAGAATGAAGAGTAAGCAGAAGGAGAAGCAGAAGCAGAAGGAGAAGCAGAAGCAGAATGAGTAGTAGAAGAAGAAGCAGGAAAAGCAGAAGCAGCAGAAAGAGTAGAAGAAGAAGAAGAAGAAGAAGAAGAAGATGAAGAAGAAGAAGAAGAAGAAGAAGAAGAAGAAGAAGAAGAAGAAGAAGAAGAAGAAGAAGAAGAAGAAGGAGAAGGAGAAGGAGAAGAAGAAGTAGAAGGAGAAGGAGAAGCAGTAGAAGCAGGAGAAGCAGAAGCAGAAGAAAAAGAATAAGCATAAGAAGCAGAATCAGAGGGAGAAGCAGAAGCAGGAGAAGCAGAAGCAGGAGAAGCAGCAGAAAGAGAAGCAGAAGCAGAAGAAGATGCAGAAGGAGAAGCAGGAGAAGCAGAAGAAGGAGAAGGAGAAGGCGAAAGAGAAGGATTAGGAGTAGGAGAAGCAAAAGGATAAGCAGAAGCAGAAAGAGACGCAGAAGGAGAAGCAGCACGAGAAGTAGGAGAAGCAGGAGAAGCAGAAGCAGGAGAAGCAGAAGAAACAGAATACGCAGAAGCAGAATGAGAAGCAGAAGGAGAAATTGAAGCAGAAGCAGAAGCAGAAGGAGAAGCAGAAGCAGAAGGAGAAGCAGAAGAAAGAGAAGGAGAAGTAGACGCAGAAAGAGAAGCAGAAAGAGCAGCACAACGAGAAGCACAACGAGAAGCAGGAGAAGCAGAAACAGGAGAAGCAGAAGCAGAAGAAACATAAGAAGGAGAAGAAGCAGAAGCAGAAGGAGAAGCAGAAACAGAAGGAAAAGCAGAAATAGAAGCAGGAGCAGCAGAAGAAGCAGCAGCAGGAGAAGCAGAAGCAGAAGAAGCCGAGGAAGCAGAAGCAGAACCTGAAGCATAAGGAGATACAGGAGAAGCAGAAGAAGCAGAATCTGGAGAAGCAGAAGGAGAAGCAGAAGTAGAAAGAGAAGCAAAAGCAGAAGGAGAAGCATAAGGAGAAGCAGAAGAAACAGAAGAAGCAGAGGCAGTAGCAGAAGAAGCAGAAGATGCAGAAGCAGAAGGAGAAGCAGAAGCAGTAGTAGAAGCAGAAGACGGAGAAGCAGAAGGAGAAGCATAAATAGAAACAGAAGGAGAAGCAGAAGCAGGAGAAGCAGAATCAGAAGAAATAGAAGAAGGAGAAGAAGCAGAAGCAGAAAGAGAAGCCGAAACAGAAGGAGAAGCAGAAATTGAAGCAGAAGAAGCCGAAGAAGCAAAAGCAGAACCTAAAGCAGAAGGAGAAGCAGGAGAAGCAGAAGAAGCAGAATCTGGAGAAGAAGAAGGAGAACCAGAAGGAGAAGCAGAAGCAGAAAGAGAAGCAAAAGCAGAAGGAGAAGCAGAAGAAACAGAAGAAGCAGAATCAGTAGCAGAAGAAGCTGAAGATGCAGAAGCAGAAAGAGAAGCAGAAGGAATAGCAGAAGAACGAGAAGGAGAAATAGAAGGAGAAGCCGAAGGAGAAGCAGGAAAAGCAGAAGAAACAGAAGCAGACGGATAAGCAGAAGAAGGAGAAGGAGAAGCCGGAGCAGAAGAAGAAGCAGAAGGAAAAGCACAAGCAGAAGGAGATGCAAGAAATGCAGAAGACGCAGAAGCAGAAGGAGAAGAAGAAGGAGAAGAATCAGAGTCAGAAGAAGCAGAAGCAGAAATAGAAAGATAAGCCGACGAAGAGAAGCAGAACGGGAAGCAGGAGAAGCAGAAGAAGCAGAAACGGGAGAAGCAGAAGAAGAAGAAACAGAAGAAGGAGAAGTAGCAGAACCAGAAGGAGAAGCAGAAAGAGAAGCAGGAAAAGCAGAAGAAGCAGAAGCAGGTGAAGCAAAAGGAGAAGAAACAGGAGAAGGACAAGAAGCAGAAAGAGAAGCAGTAGAAGCAGAAGAGGCAGGAAAAGCAGAAGCAGAAGAAAGAGAAGAAGAAGAAGACGAAGAAGAAGAAGAAGAAGAAGAAGAAGAAGAAGAAGAAGAAGAAGAAGAAGAAGAAGAAGAAGAAGAAGAAGAAGAAGAAGAAGAAGAAGAAGAAGAAGAAGGAGAAGGAGAAGGAGAAGGAGAAGGAGAAGCAGTAGAAACAGAAGAAGCAGAAGCAGGAGAAGCAGAAGCAGGAGAAGCAGAAGCAGAAGAAAAAGAATAAGCATAAGAAGCAGAATCAGAGGGAGAAGCAGAAGAAGGAGAAGCAGAAGCAGAAGAAGCAGCAGAAGCAGAAGCAGAAGCTGAAGAAGATGCAGAAGGAGAAGCAGGAGAAGCAGAAGAAGGAGAAGGAGAAGGCGAAAGAGAAGGATTAGGAGAAGGAGAAGCAAAAGGATAAGCAGAAGCAGAAAGAGACGCAGAAGGAGAAGCAGCACGAGAAGTAGGAGAAGCAGGAGAAGCAGAAGAAACAGAAGACGCAGTAGCAGAATGAGAAGCAGAAGGAGAAATTGAAGCAGAAGCAGAAGCAGAAGGAGAAGCAGAAGCAGAAGAAGAAGAAGGAGAAGGAGAAGCAGAAAGAGAAGCAAAAGCAGAAGGAGAAGCAGAAGGAGAAGTAGAAGAAACAGAAGAAGCAGACGCAGTAGCAGAAGCAGCAGAAGATGCAGAAGCAGATGGAGAAGCAGAAGGAAAAGCAGAAGAACGAGAAGGAGAAGGAGAAACAGAAGGAGAAGCAGAAAGAGAAGCAGAAGAAGGAGCAGGAGAAGGAAAAGCAGCAGGAGAAGCAGAAAGAGCAGCAGAAGGAGAAGCAGTAGAAGCAGAAACAGGAGAAGCATAAGCAGAAGAAACAGGAGAAGGACAAGAAGAAGGAGGGGAAGCAGAAGAAGCTGAAGCAGGAGAAGCAGAAGCATAAGAATCCGAAGAAGCAGAAGGAGAACCTGAAGCAGAAGGAGAAGCAGGAGAAGCAGAAGAAGCAGAAGGAGAAGCAGAAGGAGAAGCAGAAGCAGAAAGAGAATCAAAAGCAGAAGGAGAAGCAGAAGAAACAGAAGAAGTAGAAGCAGTAGCAGTTGTAGCAGAAGCAGAACGAGAAGCAGAAGGAAAAGCAGAAGAACAAGAAAGAGAAGGTAAACAGAGGGAGAAGCAGTAGGAGAATAAGAAGGAGAAGCAGAAGAAGGAAAAGGAGAAGCAGAAGTAGAAGAAGATGCAGAAGGAGAAGCAGAAGAAGCAGAAGCAGAAGGAGAAGCAGGAAAAGCAGAAGAAGCAGAAGCAAAAGGAGAAGCAAAAGAAGGAGAAGGAGAAGCAGAGGCAGAAGAAGAAGCATAAGGACAAGCACAAGCAGAAGGAGATGCAGAAGGAGAAGCAGGAGGAGCAGAAGAAGCAGAAGATGAAGGAGAAGCAGAAGTAGGAGAAGGAGAAGGAAGAGAAGCAGAAGCAGAAGGAGAAGCACAAGCGGAATGAGAAGCAGAAAGAGAAGCAGGAGAAGCACAAGAAGCAGAAGCAGGAGCAGCCGAAAGAGAAGAAGCAGAAGAAGCAGAATGAGAAGCAGAAGTAGAAGCAGAAGCAGAAGGAGAAGCAGCAGAAGAAGTAGAACCAGAAATTCAGGCAGGAGAAACAGAAGAAGCAGAAGCAGAAGCAGAAGGAGAAGCAAAAAGAGAAGCAGTAGGAGAAGTAGAAGAAGCAGCAGAAGGAGAAGCAGCAGAAGAAGCAGAAAAACAAGCAGGAGAAGCAGAAGCAGAAAGAGAAGTAGAAGCAGAAGAAACAGAAGCAGAAGAAGAAGCAGTAGAAGCACAAGAAGCAGAAGCAGGAGAAGCAGAAGCAGAAGATAAAGAAGAAGCATAAGAAGCAGAAGCAGAGGGACAAACAAAAGAAGGAGAAAGAGCAGAAGAATGTGAAGCAGAAGGAGATGCAGAAGCAGAAAGAGAAGCAGAAACAGAAGGTGAAGTAGGAAAATCAGAGAGCAGAAGCATAAGCAGAAAGAGAAGGAGAGAGGAGAAGAGGAGAAGCAGAAGGAGAAGGACAAGCAGTGTATGAAGCAGAAGAAGCAGAAGCGGGAGGAGCAGAAGAAGAAGAAGAAGAAGAAGAAGAAACAGAAGAAAGAGAAGGAGCAGAAGGAGAAGCAGAAGGAGAAGCAAAAAAGAAGCAGAAGAAGCAGAAGAAGCAGTAGCAGGAGAAGCAGAAGCAGAAGAAACAGAAGAAGCCCAAGAAGCAGAAGGAGAACCTAAAGCAGAAGGAGAAGCAGAAGCAGCACAAGCTGGAAAAGTAGAAGCAGAAGAAACAGAACAAGCAGAAGAAGCAGAAGAAGAACGAGAAGCAGAAGAAGAACAAGGAGAAAGAGAAGGATTAGGAGTAGGAGAAACAGAAGGATAAGCAGAAGCAGAAAGAGAAGGAGAATGAGAAGGAGAAGCAGAAGAAGCAGAAGAAGCAGAAGCAGGAGAAGCAGAAGCAGAATGAAAAGCAGAAGAAGGAGAAATTGAAACAGAAGATGCAGAAGAAGAAGCAGAAGCAGTAGTAGAAGCAGAAGAAGGAGAAGCAGAAGGGGAAGCATAAAGAGAAACAGAAGGAGAAGCAGGAGAAGCAGAAGCAGGAGAAGCAGAATCAGAAGAAAGAGAAGAAGGAGAAGAAGCAGAAGCAGAAAGAGAAGCAGAAACAGAAGGAGAAGCAAAAATAGAAGCAGAAGAAGCCGAAGAAGCAAAAGCAGAACCTAAAGCAGAAGGAGAAGCAGGAGAAGCAGAAGAAGCAGAATCTGGAGAAGAAGAAGGAGAACCAGAAGGAGAAGCAGAAGCAGAAAGAGAAGCAAAAGCAGAAGGAGAAGCAGAAGGAGAAGCAGAAGAAGAAGAAGGAGAAGGAGAAAGAGAAGGATTAGGAGTAGGAGAAACAGAAGGATAAGCAGAAGCAGAAAGAGAAGCAGAAGGAGAAGCAGGAGAAGCAGAAGAAGCAGAAGCAGGAGAAGCAGAAGCAGAATGAAAAGCAGAAGAAGGAGAAATTGAAACAGAAGAAGATGCAGAAGGAGAAGCAGAAGCAGAAGTAGAAGCAGAAGAAGGAGAAGCAGAAGGAGAAGCAGAAGGAGAAACAGAAGGAGAAGCAGGAGAAGCAGAAGCAGGAGAAGCAGAATCAAAAGAAATAGAAGAAGGATAAGAAGCAGAAGCAGAAAGAGAAGCAGAAACAGAAGGAGAAGCAGAAATAGAAGCAGAAGAAGCAGAAGCAGAACCTGAAGCAGAAGGAGAAGCAGGAGGAGCAGAAGAAGCAGAATCTGGAGAAGAAGGAGAACCAGAAGGAGAAGCAGGAGGAGCAGAAGAAGCAGAATCTGGAGAAGAAGGAGAACCAGAAGGAGAAGCAGAAGCAGAATGAGAAGCAAAAGCAGAAGGAGAAGCAGAAAGAGAAGCAGAAGAAACAGAAGAAGCAGAAGCAGAAGCAGTAGCAGAAGAAGCTGAAGACGCAGAAGCAGATAGAGAAGCAGAAGGAATAGCAGAATAACGACAAGGAGAAACAGAAGGAGAAGAAGAATGAGAAGCAGAAGGAGAAGCAGGAAAAACAGAAGAAGCAGAAACAGACAGAGAAGCAGAAGAAGGAGAAGCAGAAGCAGAAGAAGAAGCAGATGAAAAGCACAAGCAGAAGGAGATGCAGAAGGAGTAGCAGGAGAAGCAGAAGAAGCAGAAGCAGAAGGAGAAGCAGAAGGAGAAGAAGCAGAATCAGAAGAAGCAGAAGCAGAAGTAGAAAGAGAAGCCGACGAAGAGAAGCAGAACGAGAAGCAGGAGAAGCAGAAGAAGCAGAAGCGGGAGAAGCAGAAGAAGAAGAAACAGAAGAAGGAGAAGGAGCATAAGCAGAAGGAGAAGGACATGCAGAAGGAGTAGCAGAATGTGTTTCAGGGTGGCATAAGAATCTGAAGCATGACATTCAGATGCAGAATAAACATGTGATGGTCTTTTATCAGAATCGGAAGGAGAATCTGATTGTGAAGGAGAAGCTGAAAGAGGTTGGTTATTGTCTATGTGTTTTTTTATTTGTTGATTTTTATTAATCCTTTTATACC
>NW_012293440.1:0-2253 GCF_000151885.1 Dipodomys ordii | reverse complement strand
GACACTGAGGGTCACAGTTGTACACTCAGCTATAGCCAGCGGGACACAGCGTCGATACAGCGGGCACATAGCGGTATCCAGCTGTGTACTCACCGGAGGACACAACGGGACATATCATGAGACATAGGGATGACGCATAGGTACGCAGCGGGACACAACTCGGGACACAGCGGGGACACAGCGGGACACAGCTGGGGACATAGTGAGGACACAGCGGGTTTGAGCGGGACACAGCGTGGGACAAATTGGGAGACAGCGGGGGATACAGCGGGACACAGCGGGGGACATTGCGGGACACAGTGTGGGACAGAGCATGGGACACAGCGAGACACAGCGTGGAAAAAGCTGGACACAGCGGGGTACACAGAGGGACACAGCAGGGACACAGAAGGAAACAGTGTGACACAAAAGGACACAGCCTGACACAACGGAGTACACAGCGGGACACAGCAGGCACAAAGTGTGGGACACAGCGTGACACAGCAGGACACAGCAGGGACAGAGCGGGACACAGCAGGGACAGAGCGGGACACAGCGGGACACAGAGGGGCCACAGCGGGGACACACTGGGACACTGAGGGTCACAGCAGGGACACAGCGGGACAAAGCGGGACACATCAGGACACAGCGGGAGACAAAGCGAGGACACAGCGGGACACAGCGGGGGGAAAAGCGGGACACAGCGGGGACACAGCAGTGGACACAGTGGGAGACAGCGGGGGACACAGCGGGACACAGCGGGGGACACAGCGGGGGCCACAGCGGGACACAGTGGGACACAACTGGGGACTCAGCGGTACACAGCGGTGGACACAGCGGGACACAGCGGTGGACAGAGCGAGGACACAGCGGGACCCAGCCTGACACAGCGTCGATACAGCGGGGACAGAGTGGGCCACCGCGGGGTACACAGCTGGGGACACAACGGGGCACATCGGGGGACACAGCAAGTACTCAGCAGAACACAGCGTGGGACACAGTGAGGACACAGGGGGACACAGCGGGACACAGCGGGACACAGCAGGAACACAGCAGTAGACACAGCGGGACACAGCAGGGGACACAGCGGGACACAGCGGGGGACACAGGGAGGACAGAGCGGGACACAGCGGGGACACAGCGGGGACTCAGAGGGGGACACAGCGGGGGACAAAGCGGGACACAGCGGGACACAGCGTCGATACAGCGGGGACACAGCGGGACACACCGGGGTACACAGCTGGGGACACAACGGAACACAGCGGGGGACACATCGAGGACACAGCAGGACACAGCGGGGACACAGCGGGGACACTGCGGGAACATAGCAGGACACAGCGTGGTAAACAGCGGGACACAGCTGGACACAGCTTGGGACACAGCGAGGACACAGTGGGACACAGCGTGGGACAAAGTGGGAGACAGCGGGGCACACAGCGAGGACACAGCAGGACACCAAGGGGACTCAGCTGGGGACACAGCTGGGACACAGCAGGGACACAGCGGGAGACACAGTAGGACAGAGCGGGGGACACAGCGGGGGACAGAGGGGGACACCACGAATAACAGAGCAAGGACACAGCGGGACCCAGCGGGACACAGCCTCGATACAGCGGGATTCACAGCGTTACACAGCGGGTTACACAGCTGGGGACACAAAGGGACACAGTGGTGGACACAGCGGGACACAGCGGGACAGAGTGGGACAAAGACGGGATAAAGCGTGAGACACAGCGGGGAACAGAGCGGGAGACAGCGGGGGACACAGCGAGGACACAGCGGGACACAGCGGGGACACAGCGGGGACACAGCGGAGACTCAGCTGGGGACACAGCGGGGGACAAAGCGGGACACCACGGAACACAGCGGGACACAGCAGTACACCGAGGGTACTCAGCGGGGGACACAGCTGGGGATAAAGCAGGACACCATGGGACACAGTGTGACACAGCGGGACACAGCGGCGACACTGCGGGGACACAGCGGGACAAAGCGGGGGACACAGCCGGACACAACGGAGTACACAGCGGGACACAGCGGGCACAAAGCGGGGACACAGCGTGACACAGCAGGACACAGCAGGGACAGAGCAGGACACAGCGGGACACAGAGGGGCCACAGCGGGGACACACCGGGACACTGAGGGTCACAGCAGGGACACAGCGGGACAAAGCGGGACACATCAGGACACAGCGGGGGACACAGCGGGACACAGCGAGGACACAGCGGGACACAGCGGGAGACACAGCGAGGACACAGCGGGACACAGCGGGG